>NC_079362.1:13433735-13598735 GCF_029582105.1 Oenanthe melanoleuca
GGAAGCAAAGAAGAGAGACATAGGTATGTTGTTTCAAACTTGGATCTGATATTTAAGAACTCTGCCCAGGGAAGGGCCAGGGGATTTCTGCTGCAGTGCGATACCTGATTCAAAAAATAAGCCTTGACTACCTCCATCAGAGGAGGCTGATGATGGAGCAGAGTGTATGCTCATCAAGTTTTTTGATGAGAGATGATTCAGACGAGGAGCTGATACACCAGAGGGTTGTGCTGCTATCCAGTGGGACTCCAGGAGGCAGAAGAGATGAGCTGAAATGAACCTTGTGGGAAGTGCAAAGTTCTGCACCTGGGAAAGAACAACTCTAGGCACCAGCACTGGCTGGGAGACACCCAGATGTAAAGCAGCTTGGCAGAAAATGACATGGGAGTCATTTCAGTGGACACGGATTAGATTGACCCTAAGCCAGCAGTGCCATTTCCTTGATTCCATCATAGTTGTTTCTGATTGCTTAATTAATATCTATTACAGTAAAGATAGATGGAGGAAGGAAGAAGGATTGAATTCTTACTTTTGTTATTGCTGAGTTCAACAGACAGATGGGAATTGTCAGCTGCTCCTAGTTGCCCCAATAAATACTTGTGTAAAATGGAAGTCCTCCAATAGGAGAGTTAAGGACCTGGCCTGTTGTTCACATTTGTCTGAGATTCTATTAATATGCACACAGCTCTTTTTTATTTTTTTTTTCTCCCTTAAGTATTTTGTATTCGCATTAGGCTTCTTAGGTGATCGTGACTAAATGGATTCTCTTCCTGGAGAGGTTTACTCTCTGGCAAACAAATGTCTGAGCAGCCAATCTTGGCAGGAGTTTTAGAAATGTTGATTGGTCATTTGACACCCAGCAGTTTTGGAATAATAAATGTGAATGCAGCTTCAGATTTAGAAACTGGTGGAAATGTAAATCTTCCTTGGAATTCTTAGTAGTCAGTAGGATGTACGCGGTGAACTTGCATAAATGTTAATATGCCTAATAGATTAGAATTGGGTTGGGGAGGAAGATTTTGCTGTTTAAACTAGCATTTTACTGTGAAGTCAGATGGGCAGCAGAGCACAGGAAATCACAGGAGGGTAATGAAGAGTGGAAG
This sequence comes from Oenanthe melanoleuca, assembly GCF_029582105.1. NCBI lineage: Eukaryota > Metazoa > Chordata > Aves > Passeriformes > Muscicapidae > Oenanthe > Oenanthe melanoleuca. The sequence continues at coordinate 13,434,839 of NC_079362.1, forward strand.
GGTGTAAAATCCTCTTTCAGCCACAGCTAAGTTAACTAGCTTGGTAACACAAAGTGGTAGTGTGTTTAAATATGACTGGTTCAGTCCTTTCTCCAAAGGATTCTCTGAGGACATATAAGGAGTCAGAGTATGTCAATGGAATATTGTTAAAGAAAATGTGCAGCTAAGCTGAAGGTGCTGTACTCAAGTGATAGGATGATGTGCATCATCTATGCCATCAAACTACAGAATAAAATATCTGGAGAATTCTAGTTTATCAACAAATTTTAACGCCTGCTATCCTATGCACTGCATAGAATACTATCATTTTTTACTAGTTTTTTGTTAAAAATTTTATTATTGAGTACAAACATCATCTGCTTTCATGACTATTCCTCCTTACAGAGAAATAACTAATATTGTTCAGACATACCATATAATTATATTTCTACCAATTTTATTATCTCAATTAACTAATAATACAATTCCCAAAGCTAAAGATGCTAACACAGAAAGAGAGATGTCTCAGCATGGCAAGACATCACGGATTGATTTCTTAATAAAAAAAAGCAGGAGCTGAAAATCAGATGATTACGCTGTCCTTCCCTTAGCTCAGTAGGCGTGGTTATAAGCATATTTACTAGCTCTCTGCGCAAGCATCAGCAATCAAAACTCAGATCTTCTGTTCATTCATTTCTACTCACACACTCACCACACAGTTTGAACTGAACAGGAAATGGTGTCACCTGCATGCACCTGAAAAAGTCTTGACATTCAAAAGCCGCAGGTTACTTTATATTTTTCCACTAGCTGTATCACAGTTCCATGAACTGACTTTGCATTAATTTTTGAGAAGCAAAAAATGAAGGGACCAGGATCGGCACAGAAAGCCTAAATTATCTGACTACTAGGCTTTCTTTCCTTCCGCTGGTATTATATGTGTGAACTTCAGCTGTTTTGGAGGAGTTTTTCCAGAAAGTCACACAAAAACTATTAAGTCACACAAAACTCACTTTTTTAGGTTCCCTTCTTTCCTTTTCACTAATACCTGACTTGGAGCTGCATGGTGATGGTAAGCAAATATTATACTAAAGGAAATTTTGCAGGTAATAAAAGACTTGTGCATGTTCTTGAAGAAAACAGGAGTAGGTCTTCAAGTCTGTTAATTTAACAACTTTATAGAAAAGCAACAACTGTTGCTAAAACTGTATTCCCAAACTGAGAACCACTCAGTTTGGACTCTACCACCTGAAGTTGCAAGCACTGTACTTACATACTTGTAGTTACTGCTCCTGTTAGACTGACGACTGCTGGAAGTCAAAATCCTCTATATATCTGTAAAATCCCCTATATATCTATCTCCACACAGAGGTGGAGAGGGAGTATTTTTCCTAACAAATATGTTACAATTCCGGGGAAATGCCATCTGGAAAAAGTAGATCAGTTGACCTGTTAATCTAATTTCATGCCTTTTCGCTAAACAGTGAGGTGCTAAATGCACTGATAAATTTGTAAAGTAGACATGTCTTTGTCCTTTGAATAAGCCAAATATCCTCAACCTATTCACTTACTATTAATCAGTACTAGTATTAGATCAGTGACTTACATTGCTTTTTTCTTGAAAATAAGCTTTCTTAGTCTGAAAAAGGACCCTCTTTCAAATCCTGCATCTAAACACATTTTTTAAGTGTACACTTTTAAAAATACAAAAGAAACAAACAAACATAGGGCAGAGAAAGAAATTAATATTCACCACTTGTTTGGCAGTGTTCTTGTTTTTCACCTTTCATATATCCTTTTTAATTTTAATAAGCTGTGGCTTCTAAAATCACTTGTGTATTACTCTGAAACCTTAAAACTTATGAAACACAGAAAGTCATCTAGACTTTGGACTGTGATAATATATTCACCAAGTAATTCAATGGTATTCAGTGCATTTTTTTAATGTTTCTCCTGCCAAAAAAAAAAAAAGCAAGATGGCTTTTGAAGGGCACAAAAAATCTTTATCATAATGGAGGCGCCTTAACCACATCCCTCAATATTCTGTCCAAGAATCACAGTATCACAGAAACTTTTTAGTTGATAAACAACTCGAAGATCATTGAGTCCAGCCTTTACTGATCGCCATCTTGTCAAATCGGTCATGGCACTAAATGCCACATCTTCTTGTTTCATGAATGCCTCTGGGGATGGTCATTACCCAACCTCCCCGGACAGTCCATTCCAATGCTTAGCAATCCTTTTAGTGAAGAAATTGTTCCCGATGTTTAACCTGAACCTCCTCTGGCATAGATTATATCTTCTCATTCTGTCACTCATCACCCAGGAGAAGATCCTGACCACCACCTGGCTACAATTGTCTTTCAGAAATTTATAAAGAGCGATGAGTTTCTCCCTAAGCCTCCTTTACTCCTGGATAAACACCCCATCTCCCTCAGCCTCTCCTCATCAGGCTTGTGCCCCAGATCCTTCACCAGCTCTGATGTCTTTCTCTGGACATGCTCCAGCATCTCAATGTCTTTGTTATAGTGAGGGGCCCAAACTGGACACAGGATTTGAGGTGTGACCTCACCAGTGCCCAGCACAGGGCACAGGTCACTTGCCCTGCTCCTGCTGTCCCATTGTTGCTGACACAGGCAAGGTGTCCTTGGCCTTCTTGCCCACCTGGGCACAGCTGGCTCATGTTCAGCTGCTGTTGAGCAGCACTCCCAGGTCCTTTTCCATCAGACAGCCATTCTGCCCCAGCCTGTAGCACTGCAGGGGTCATTGTGCCCCAAGGACAGGACCCAGCCCTTGGCCTTTTTGAACCTCAGGCCACTGGCCTTGAACCTTGATCCAGCCTGTCTAGATCTATCTGCAGTGCCTTCTGGTCATCCAGCAGGTCAACATTCCCACCCAACGTAGTGTTATTTGCAAACTGACTGAAGGGCCACTTGATCCCCTTGTCCAGAATATGAAAAGATATAGAACAGGATTAGCCTCAATACTGAGCCCTGGTGAATCCCACTGGTGACCAGCTGACCACTGGATGTGGCACCATTCACCACCATTCTCTGGGCCCAGCTATCCAGAGAGTTTTTAACCCAGCCAAGAAAGCATATACCCAAGATGTGGGCTGCCAGCTTTTCGAGTAGAGTGCTATGGGAGAAAGTGACAGAGGCTTTACTGAAGTCCTTTGATACTGAACCATACCACTATGTTTCTAAGAAGTTCTATTCAGAGACTTTTCCTGCCTTGAGCATGGGCTCCTTGAAAGTGTCTATCAGATGGTATTGCAGAGATCACAAAATAGACAAAAACTGTTTCTGAAGTAAAGCCTGGCTCAGCTTACTTACTCTGTAACTGAGTCAACATGGATAGTTTAGTCCAAATTTGCACTTGAGAATCTGAACTCAATGTTCAGTCACGTGTGAAAATCTCTAGATTGCTTATATTTTTCTTTATGAAACTTCTATCAGGTCCTCTAAACTTCCCAGTATTTCCAGATATCTGCAGGTACTCTACAGTTGTCCAGCTTACAGATATGGATATAAGACTGTGAAGATTAGCTCCTGTGGGGACAGTTGACATCTGTAGGTCACCTGAATATAACATGATAAACCAGACTACTGCTCTGTCTTATGGCTACCAGCCAGATGCAGATTTTGGGCCACTGCTGTTCTCAGTTCTCAGCAATCCAGAAAAGTTTTAAATAGCCATGTGAAAGAGCCTATCAAATGCTGTTTCTCCCAGAATTCTAGTTGTCATATCTTTGGCAAATAATTGGAAAGTGTGTTGTTGAAAAGTTAAGTAACCTCTGGCGCCATACAAAAATTGGGAGATAAAATGCATGTCCTGAACTCAATGATACCCTTAGGTACCGGATCAAGATACGATAGATAAGGACTTTCTTCATTATAAAATCAATACATCTTTCATTGGCACTGACTTTAGCTCATTTAAGTTAATTAATTTTTAAGTTAATTAATAATTTTTTTTTTTGGTCTTCTATTGTAGGCCATTTGAAATGTAATCTTTATGGTTTTCAAAGTACCAGGGACAGCTTTTTTAAAAAACATAAAACCAATTTGTTTTAATTTCGACAGATAGGTTGACTGAATTATTCTGTCAGGTTCAGCTTTGAGGTCTTGCCAAATCCTGAAGTCTCTAAGAAAATCCCCACTCATCATTTTACCTGGGAAGAGGTTAAGGAGTTGGCAGTGGTTACATGCCAATCAGTGGAAACGCTGAGACGTCTTTAATAAGGAAGCCCCACCTTGTAACACTTAGTATTAAACCAAGCAAGAGCATCTTCTTAATAGGCCATTCAGCAGTGTTTCCTCTCACTAGAGCATAAGTGATGAGTGTTTTCATTCTTGCTATTATTTTTCCTGTTTGCATTATTAAGCCAAATTGCAAAGGTTATTGCGTTACCTAAAATTTAAGATGACTTCACCTGATTCTTTGAACTGTCTATTTCACAATGTTTTTATATAAATTCTATATGCAACATCACAATATTTTTCTCAATAAAATTACTTTTAATTAAAAACCAGTTGAAAAAACAATAAAAACAAACACAAAGCAAACAGTGAAGCACAAGTACTTCCCAAGGATAGCATAACTCAAGTCCCCAGTCATTGTTCGGATGTGGCCTCCTGCAATGCAGGACTAGTGTTTAGCAGAGGCCATAGAATCTTCTGAAAGTTAGTCCTATGTCTGATGCCACATGTAAATGTTGAAGTCATAAAGAACCACCTCCTTCATCAGGGCCATGTAATGTGTCTTTCTTTACCTGACATCTCCCATTCTCCTCTAATTCTACAGCATGATTCCATGAAATAACTACTACAGTGCTAATTCTAAGTAAAACCTAAGCTTCTGTTCTTGGCCTTCCATGCTTTTTCATATATATCTAGCCAGAAAACAGCCAGAAAATTATCTCTAGAAGATGACTGAAGTCCCATGTTAACATGAAGTCCCATGTTAAATGATTTCCCAAGGTGGCATAGAGCCAGGGAGGCATGCATGGAAAGGGTCAGTTAAGGGTAGATTTGAGATGTCTTACCTGACTGCTGCAGTCACTGTAATTTAGATCAGCTATAATGGCCTTTTCAGCATAAAGTGTAAAAGGCAGTTTTGAATCCCTTCCTTTTCATGGTCCCCTTCACACCTGCACTAATCACCATTCTGGGAAATATCTAAAAGGCTGGCAGATGTGGCACTTGATGACATGTTTTAGTGGTGAACACGATGGTGCTGGGTTAACGGATGGATTTGATGACCTCAGAGGTCTTTTCCAAACTGAATGACACTGTGAATCTATAAACATGATTACAGCATAAACTGAGACTGCATGTGAAAGCTCTACATTGTTCCCATCTTATAGGAATAAACTCTTTGAATCAAGAATGAAAAGAAAAGTCAATTACTGGAATAATTGACTCTAAACTCTTATAAAATGTTTGTGCTTCAGGGAAAGAACTGTGTATTGAAATTAATGTTTTCTGGTCCAGCATGAGAAGAGAAGAGAAGAGAAGAGAAGAGAAGAGAAGAGAAGAGAAGAGAAGAGAAGAGAAGAGAAGAGAAGAGAAGAGAAGAGAAGAGAAGAGAAGAGAAGAGAAGAGAAGAGAAGAGAAGAGAAGAGAAGAGAAGAGAAGAGAAGAGAAGAGAAGAGAAGAGAAGAGAAGAGAAGAGAAGAGAAGAGAAGAGAAGAGAAGAGAAGAGAAGAGAAGAGAAGAACCCAGAACTCAATTACTGCTGTCCTTTGGACAGTTTTCCTTACAGAGAGATACCAAAAATTATTCTGATGCTATTTTTTTCTCCCTAAAGAAAAATATGGCAGCAGTACATTTACAGAAATGTTAACATTTTGTTGTTGTTTTTGAACAGACATGGTCAAGCAGATCATGTTTTCCTGCTTTCTCCTCTGTTCTGCAGAGCCGTCAAACTTTAAACAGTATTTTAACTTGCTGTAAAACCCTGAGGCATGGACACACTTTCAAGCCATTTAGGACTTCTCCCACTTTAAAAAGAAAGAGGAAGGAGCATGTGCAAGAGAGGTGAGGGGGAGGGGAACAACTTGTAATGAATTCCACATCTGCACAGCTGAAAAGCACTTTATTATTAGAGATCTCTGGAGTTTTCAGGTCTGGATATTATTATGTAGTGATTAAAGCAGGCGTTGTAGTAGGACTCATTATCTTTGCAGATCTCTATCATCAGTAATTGACAGAGAATGTTTAATCTGAGAAGTTTAATCTCATTTAGTAGAATAATGTCTGGACCAGTTACACTAAGGAGAAGGGAAAGGAACCATAGTTCAGGTCCTACTACATTGTGAAAGATGAAATAAGCAATAGTTTTGTGGAAACTTCCATTTTCAATGCACAAAACCACCATAGATGTGGTTGTTTCAGTGAGAATACATTGGTGGGTCTGATGGATAAATAAAAGAATTAATCACCAAGTTTCTTGGGTTTGGCCTCAAACAAGTCATTTGTGATTTTATTTCATCCACTAACCACAGCTGCTTTCACTTAATTTTTCAAGTAAACACTTTATAAAAAGAAAAACAGTCCTGGAAACACTGAAGGAAGAAAGTAAGGGGAAAGATTTTCTGAAGCTATATTTTAAAAGTGAATATTAGTTTTATCAAAGCATAAGCATATCAAAACATTCTAAAATGCTCCAGCTGGGGTTACTTTCTCAACAGCAGTGTAGATGTTTAGAATAAATTCCACTATGACAAGGGAAAACACATTCCTGTATGTAAAACTACCCTTTCTTTTTCCAAGAGGCAGATCCAAATGACAATAAATAATGATATCCTGACTACATCATACCCTGCTACAAGTCTCATCTTTCATATGTTTCTTTATGAACTAGAAAGAAACAAGTGGATTACAACAGTTTCATTGATGTAAACAGACCACAGAGTTGAAACTGTGCCTTTAGGGTTTTGCTTATAATTTAAACCACAGCCTTGGTTTGGTTAGGTTTTTTTGCAGTTGGTATTATTTGCTCTTATCCAGTGTGTGAGGGAAACTAGGGACATCAACATACTTACTGCAGAACACCAGCTCATGGGGACTAAAAGACTTCATAGATTTTGGTCACTCCTAAATGGAGAAACAGGAAAGAGCTGTGGAATGTAAAATGGAGGAAAGTTTCTTGCTGAAGAGTTAGACTTTTTAAATCAGAAATTCAAACAGTGTTATTTAAAAATCTTAAAGACAAACTATCACAGAAAACCAAAATCTCTGATACTCTCTCTGCCTCACACTTATTTTAACAATTCTGTTGTATGAAGTTCGGTAGGCTGCCACATTAAATGAGCAAATATTATTATCTATGTGTGATTTTCTTCCAACCATTCTTAAAGTTTATTTCACAATCCCATTTTTCCAGACTGTATGGGTTAGGAAAAAACTTGTTTCATATGTACAAGGACAAAAAAACACTTCTTAGCTGTCACATAGCATTAGGAGATTGAGGATAATGTCAAATTTGCCATCTAAAATTTGGAGGTGCCAGGAGTAGTTTGCTGTTTATTCACTATCATAAATATCTTTCTAATTGGGAGTATAAAGAAACTAATTTACAGGTTATACATTATACTTATGCTCCTTAGAAAAATACACACGGTGCACACTCTAGTGGAGACTGAATCCTTCATTGGAGAAGACCTAATTGTTTAGAAGGTGCTGAGGAAAAGAAATCTGTATCCCATCTTCCACAGATGCACTGGAATGGCATGCTGCTTTACTCTGTATGTTCAACCCAAACTAAATGACTTCAGGAACTTGAAAATTCTCCTATGTATGAAACAGCCAGAGTTTTAGCCTTTGTCTTTCCACACTGTAATCCATGAACACTGACAAATTATTAAGGGAAAAACACATACCAATCCTTTCTTAACTCAAGACACAAAATGACCATCAAACTTATTTATATCATATGAAAAAACCCTGTATTCTGTTTCTATCTTCCAGAAAAATAATGGCAGAAACTAATAGGAATCAATCTGAAAGAGGATCATAGAACCAGTAACATGTAGACTGATTCCTAAAACATGGAAGGGAAAAAGGACAGCTTTTTCACTATTTGAAACAGTGAGAGAAGGGTACTTACAGAACTTTAAAGGCATGTGGAATTTGGTTTTTCATAAAGTACTTGCTGACCAAGTTTTCAAACTGATTCCTTTGTGCTCTTGAATAACTCCAAAAACACAATTTGGATGGAGATGTAATTCATGGGGCAAGAGAAATCTCATTGATGCAAGCTCCCTGCTGACTTTGGGAGCTACTGCCAGAACTCCTGGCTGCAGAAGGCAGGCCTGCCCCATGCAAGCAGCTTTTGCCAGAGTGTGTTATCCCAGACACAGTTGCTTGATTCACCAGCTATTTGAGGTCCAGATGATCTCCTTAGTCATATGAGCTTTACCAGGATTTGCCTCACTTAGTACTCAGGAATCAGTAATGATGACTTTGTTCAGGGTTCTGTGTGGTGAGGGAGTGTGAGTTGAGAAGAGTCTTATGAATACTAAAGCTTTCATTGTTATCAACATTTTTCCTTCAGAAAAAAAATGTCTTGCAGCCTATATATCTCCTTCTATGAATTTTTGGTCCATAAGTTCTGCTTGTCTTAGTAGAAATCTGCAGACACAAGAATCACCATTATAACATAAAAAACAAATAACAAATCCATATTAAAAATATCAATTAAGCTCTAGAGTAGATAAAAGAGTTGAGATGTGGCAGAGGATAGTCTAAAATATCTTTGTCAATGTTTAACAGAAACACACCCTTAGATTTTTTGAAAATAATTTTGTGGGACAAAAGAATCTAAGCCTGCATTTGCTCTGATCCTTTCTCTTTATCATGACAAAAAGTCATGTTTGTGTTTTTCTCTGCAAAAGGGCAGGAATTACCTTTACCATAAAGCAGCAGTTGTACATGATCTAGATGAAACCAGCTATAAAACTTCAAGCCCAAATGAATACATATGTCTGTTTTAGCAGTATTTTCAATTACATGAGTCAAACTTAGGCAGAAGGCTGTATCTTTATAGGTAATAGTGTTAAAATACTCAGATTTCTGAACAATTAACAACTTATTGGATAGTATTAACCATTTGTAGCACCACTTTAGGCTGTTAACTTTGAAAATTACCTTTAAAGCTCAAGGTGATAAATTTCAACGGCATTATTACATTAATAGTGATGATGTCACATACTGTAAGTTTCTAAAGTAACACATCTGGGGGCTGTGAAGCAAGATCTGGTGGAAGATTGAAAAATTAATGTATACAATAGTGCAATCTTTTAATATATTAGTAATAAATTGAATATAAAGAGAGTTAATGAGCAGAAAATACTAAGGATCTCCATCTCTTATGTAGTACTGAATGACACACTATAGAAACAGGGATTCCTTCTTAAAAAAAAAAATTTCCAAATCGTGATGTTCCTGTTTCTCTTTTAAGTAAATTCATTAACTGAGGAGTGTCAATGCCTGGGCTTAATAATTAACCACTATAACTTACAGCATTAAATATAATCAGTTTTGCTAATCAAATAATGTATTCTAAATTATCAATCCTTTCTCAGCATTGTAGCCTGGTAATATTTCTTTCCCCATGGTATGAAACATTTTTATTTAGCCAATGAGAAGTATTCTATGTTAGTATTTTTCCTACTCTCATAGCTTTGAGATGTAACTAGAGAAAGAGAACCAGGACTTAACAGACTTGTTTCTGGCAACTCTTTGAGCATGGGAATATCAAGTTACACTAACATTCACAGTGCCAGACTTTTGTTCTGAGTTCTTTTTTCCCCCAAATGATTTTGTAAATAGAAATATTTTTGCATGGTTTATGCCAAATCATACATTATTAGAAAATAAATTACTTCATCACTGGCTAAACCCTATAATTTTAGGGTTGTGCCACTTAGCTGAGTTAGAATTTATACTAACTTCCTGTTATTTTCAGAGTAAAAGGTTACTTAGAGATATCTATGGGTGAATTGCTTCTAGACATTATTATTTTTAAGAATTTATGCAAAGAACAGAAGAAACACTGTAGCTCACAAAACTTTCTCATACTAATTCCCTCTGCAAGGAGAAGGGAAGATGATGACACACCTCAGTACAAATAAACACAGTTAACAGTGGCAGAAAAAGTGTTTTCACAAAAGCTTCCAGTAGATTTAATTGCAAGAGAAATTTCACACGTTTGGGTTTCTGAAAAAAACCCAGCAGCCTTATTCTACTGTTAACTGATAAAATTATATAAACAATAGACATTATGAAAGTGTGCACACATATCCCTAAATTTGCAAGGAGACAGATGGAATGTTTCATCCAATATGAGTGAAATTTGAAGTGGAGGAAGGTGAATGTCTGCAGTAGTGATGGTCTGCTCACATGTTACTGGCTACAAGTACAGCACCAATATATTAATTAATTTTAGTCCAGAATCTTTTGTATTCTTTTGTTTTCATCTATCTGATGGTGCTTAAGATACCAGTTGGTCTACTTTATTCATTGTCTGATAACCATAATTTCCAAGTATTTTTACAAACCATAATTGCTCAGTAAATGCCCTTTGTTAACATTAAGAACTCATTAAAGTTCAGTCCAACACCACCAGTTACTCTGGCAGACACATTCAGAAATCAAACTGGTCATGAAAAATAGGTCTCTAGTTTTAGTTTAAAATTTAACACAGACAAGGGTGTGATACCTGAAAATAAATTTAAAAATCAACCTTAAAAAAATGAAGATTATCTGGGTATTCTGTTATCTATAAGAAAATAGATATTTTCTTATCCTGTGGATATTTCCTTATGTGGATATCCTCTGGAAATATCCTCTGACACATGAGTCACAAAAAGATAATTTTGTAGACAAGTCATCCCCTAGCTGATCCTAACAGAGGTATTCTTTGCAGAATATTCAGAAAAATCACTTGTCTTCAGTCTAGTTCTCTGTCTTGGTTTGAAAGACAGGTGTCTGTCAAGGAAGTTGACAACCTGCCTTGGAATGGAGAATATGATGCCCTTTCCTCTGAATTATTATAACTTTGAAATTCAGGGTCATTGAGGCAAAAATATGGGAAAAGAAGTAACAGTTCTTTGCTAGCATGTATGTGTAGAACAAGGCAAAAAAACAACTATGGAAGCAACAACAAACAAAAAGAAAGAATAAACCAGAAAACCCAACTGAGTCTCTTCCCATGCTCTAAGCGCTTTACCTTCGGTGCAGTTCCCGTCAGAGTGGGCAGGAGGCACAGGCGGCTCCCGGTGTGCAGGGAAGGTGCAATGATTCTCCTGTGGCTGCAGGGGGCGTTATGGTGCAGGCTGGGGGACACGCAGTGATGGCAGCTGGGCCAAGATGGGAAGGGATGGAGGAGAGGCTTTGCTTCACCAGCCCTGGGGCAGTTGGTGTCAGTGCCCCTCTGGATAGCAAAAGGAGCTGTAATAGGGACCTTGGAAGCAGTAAACTGGAATGGCAGGAAGAAGCACAATCCTGCAGCTGGAACTGTGGGGTGTCTGGGCAGACAAGGAATGCACGGCTACAGCATAGCCAAAAATCCAGAAGCAGAGGCAAAGCAGCAGCTGGAGGCTCCTTGGCAGAGCAGCCTGGCTCCCAAACACCAACAGGGCAGGGAGATGCTCCTTCGGAGAGGGAAGGGGATGGGGATCCCAGGATTTTCCCCTAAGGCACCTGAGCAGATGGTAAAAGTCCCTTTTTTAGTGACGTAAGTGTTAATAAGGTCCCAGATCAGTGGCTGCTCTCATGACCAAAGGCCCATCCATGGCAGAAGAAGTAGGACAGGGCTGGCCTTCGTTGGTGGCAGCGAATTCCTCCCCACTAGCAGCAGCTCAACCATCCTCTTCTGAAGCTGGGAGCACCAGAGAGCGAGCAGCTGCCCCAGGTACCCCCAGCCCCCACCCCACCCCCCACTTTTTTTTATTCTTTCCAGCCCCAATTTTTGTGGTAACTCTGCCTCTCTGAGAGAAACTCTCAGACAAGAGAGTAGCCAGCTACACCCTTTCCTGGGACAGCTCCTTTTGTCTCTAGTAAGTACCGTGTCCATATTATCTTTTAGCAACAAAATGGGAGAAAATTCCCTAAGATAATGAAAATAAAAGGAAAATCTCTAGCCTCCAACGTTCTCCTTGTAGCAGTCAAGCAAGTAACATCAGTAGTTTAAATTAATTAGGACATTGTTAGTGTATATCAGTAACACAAAAGACACACCATCATTTGTTTCTATTATAAGGTTTCATCTTTCCCACTGTGAAACTCCAAAACCTTATGACCAATTACTGAATAAATTAAGGGATCATGCCGTAGATAGGACTTGATGACCTCTTAAGGTCCTTCCTAACCTTATATTTCACTGATAATAGAGTGCCTTAATTTAAGTTCCAAGTGAGACTCCATAGGGCCCTATGCCTGATAAACATTTTTTTTTCCTGAAGGGAAGTTAATGTTCTCAAGATATTAGCCATATACATAATAAGAAACCCAGATGCTAGTCACTAAAGGTATTTCTGGAAAAGTAATTTCAAGAGAGATGAAGGCAGCATTCAATGTTTGGCAAGGAGGCAATAGGTTCCAGGTATCTCAGCAAGCAGGTCTAAGTCCCTTAAAGATCCTGAGAGTCTAAATGAGTGGAAAATTCCTTTCTCAAGCACAGAATAAAGATATGTCTGGAGTGTACCTGTAGTTGGTAGAGTCTAGCTGTCATGAGCACAGACATGGTCAGGACTGATATGCTACTCAGAGGAAAGCAAGGAAAAAAACTCATTCCCAGAAGTCGAACTGTCCATCAGACAATTCTTTCTTGACCCTATAGGTTATTAAGGAAACTCTCAAGTATGAAATGTGATTCATAACATAATATAAAACTGCAACTGTTAGTGATGTCATTGTCTTGGTTTGAAAGACAGGTATCTGTGAAGAAAGGGAGAAGCCTCTCTTGAAATGAAAAATGTAAACCCCATCACTAAAAAGTATTGTAATTTTGAAATTAAGGGGCTTTCAGGCAAAGATATAGGAAGAGGAATAACAGTTTTTTAGTAGGAAAAATTAAAATAGAAATGCAGTGTTACAAAAAAGCCAAACCCAAAACACTGACAGTCAGAAATCAACCGGACATCCCATCAGCCAGGGTGTTGGTAGCAGCACAATTAAATGATGGCTGCAGTCTTTCTGGAGTGACACATGTGGTTCAGTTAAAGCAGTGGTCCTGTTGAAGGGTGCAGTTTTCCTCTGAAGGTCCATTTTTCGTCTGGAATCCAGTGGGAAAAAAGGCTGCTTTGGTGTTCCAAATCTCAGTTTTTATCTACATAGGAAATGCTTGGCTTCTCCTTCTGGGTGGATCATCTCCCAATGAGATGATGTAATTTTATTAGTCATACAGTGGGACTCAATGGCCCATTAACAGAGGATACCTCCATGGAGGAAGGATGAATTGTGGAAAAGATAAAGATCACTGCCCCACCTGGTTTCAACAGATGGTAATAGAATACATGCTTTTGGTCACATCCTGTATTGCAACCTAACACAGTCATTCTTCACGTTTTTTAGTAAAATATATGTAAGAAATTATATTTTTCTGGTTAGCACTATTTAATCCACTTGTGATTTCCAGTATTAGTTCAGGTGTAAATGCTAATATCAAAATGAGTCCAGCTGGAAACTAGATTTGGATGTAGCTTCTATCACTCCATTTTTAATAAAAGTGTCATTTTTTTCTTGCTATCAAAAAGGGATAAAAATTTTTATTGCACTGACTTTGGTCCTCTTCCGTACTCACATTTTAAGCAGTGATATTTTTGAGGATTTTTGTTCTTAAGATTGCATTAATAAGCAATAGAGAGTCCATTTAGCCAAAATTAATACTTGCATAAATTAATCTCGTTCTGGGTCAGCATGATTTTCTGTGTTTCTTTACAAATATGATTGCTGCTGCCAAACATTAGTACTGGGTCCTGTGGGAAAAAAAAAAAAAGCCCACTGTTGATTCACGAATTTGATTCCACATATACACAATGTTGATTTCATAAATATTTAGAAATCCATTAAGGGTAAGGCAAGGTTTCTTTGAGATATCTCATGCCTTTTGAGCTCTAGTAACCTTTTGAGTATCTGTCATGCATGGCTTTATATCTGAGAAGTAGTATTCAAACGTTCTAGAAGTTGTTGAATTCCTGTGGATAAGAAGATCTCTTAGCATTTACTTTGTTTGCAAGGCCATTAGACTCATTTGTGATCTGGCCTGAGGTCCCTTTAGTCACTTAGGAGATAAACTGCTGGATGAAAATGAGCAGCACTTCTGTTAACAGAGTAAGTGCTTAGCTCCAGGTCCTCAATATTTTTAAATGCATCCAATCAGGCAACTGCTCTGCATAACTTATTCAACCTGCTGGAAATATCTGCTCCTTGCACATGCCAAATGGTGCATGGTCCATTAGTAATGGTCCGTTATTAGCTCAGCCACATCTTCACTTATCCTTGCATCTCTCTGTAATAATAAACACATCTGTACATGCTATTTATCCTTGTGAGGCTCCTCTCTTCACAGGTGTCTTGGTTTGATTTGGGTTTGCCAATTTTAGTATATTCAATTTCTTTTAGAGATAGGATTTAGGAGCAAAGGCAAGACGGCCTAAAACTTAAAAGGGTATAAGAAGAAATTTATTAATAACACAGGAAAAAAAAAAAGAAATTCCCTCTTCCCCCCTCCCTTACCTTCCACATTTCTCAACAACAACATACAGAGAACACTTCAGTCAGTTTTCCACTTAAATAATCATTTCAGTTCACCCTAGAGAGAAAAGTGGTTTTTTTTTTTTTTTTTTTTTTTTTTTTTGGTTTAGGCATAGGGATGTCTTCACTTTCACAATTCGCATCCGCCCGGGGAAAAATCTGCAAATTGTGAACTTCCTCCCATCTTCACAGTCTTTCTAGAGCTGTGTTATGGGTTATGCTACACACATGGGGTATTACTTTTAAGGAAAAACTATTCACAGACAAAATTCTCTTCCTCTCTTTTTCCATTAAATGTCTCTGTCCACCTTCCAGTCTTTAAAACAGAGACCTCCCTTCCCTCAGGACAAAAGATCTTTTTCTTCAAGCACTTTAACACCCCAAAGAAGTTTTTCCCAGTTTAAAGGAATTTCAATGTAGTCCAGTCCCCCATAGCCAACAAAAAAGGGTTTTTCAGCTACTTATCAGTGGCGTCTCTTCAATTTCTTCCTACCTGGAAGCTTAGCTTTCATTTCACTGTCTTCAGAATACTCCTTGCTTTATTCTTTTCATTCCGGGGAGCTCAGGAGATCTGCAGTCTTATTCAAGCATTAGAAGGGTTAAAATTGCCCCCAGAAGGTGAAGGTGCTGGGCCAGGCCATGCTAGAAAAAACGTGCCAGGGCTTCTCAGGCCACATGGGCTACGTGGAAGAGGCCAGACGAAACTGCAAAGCTCAGCTTCACCTCCCCATGCTTTGTGGTCAGCTGGGGGCCTTTCACTCTCTTGGCTGCTTCCAAAATGGCGGCAGAAGCCCCGGCCAAGCCGGCCACACTGCAGGAAACCAAGACCCCAGAAAAGGTCTCGCCCCTGGCCACCAGGGCCCCCAGCTGAGAACAGGGGGAGGGGAGCCTCAGTGGACTCCCCCACCCCTGCCCAGCCAGGTTGCATAGGGAGGGGAGGAGTGGCCTAGGGAGGGGGGGTCGGCCCAGGCCAGGCCAGCCCAGGGCTTGGCTGCTTGTTACCTGCACCTCAGACAGAAGTGAAAAGAGGCAGATTAACTCCGCCGGTGTAATTCATGAAAGCGAAATAACCCTTCAATTGGCTACCCGGGCTGTCAACCACCAAATCAGCCCTCGGATTGGTCCCTGCAGCTCACAGAGGAAGTTCTCATAGAGGAAACAGCCTCTCTGTGTCTCTGAGCTTTTGTGCTCTTCCTCTCAGGTGACCTCCCTTCATGCAAAACCAGCACAACAGGTTCCTTATTTTTTTAATGCTGAGTATATGTCGGTTATTAAATATAATGTAAGAATGATAATATTGAGTAAAATATTAGAAAGCAAAAACATACTGAAATAAATTTGTGGCATAGGCCTATATTACGATAACACAATGAAATCATGAAATTAATTTAGTATGGATTTCCTGGGTTTTATGCTTTAAGCTGATCTTCAGAAAAGCAAAGGGACTTTTCTATTCTTTATTAATGTCTCTGACATTCTCAAAATGTTCAGCTGTATTGTTGAAGCCTGCATATCAAGTACTGATTGCTTCCAGAAGCAGGAGACTGATTGACTGAGAATCAGATCTATTATATATTTATTAGCTCAAAGAGATTTGGAATATCTTGTCTTTTTTGGGAAAGGGAACAATATTTTGACAAAAATCTAGCCTGAGTTATATCTTGCAATCCCATTATTGTCATCCTATCTTTACCAAGGACTGCATTTAGCCCAAGTAGAGTTAAAAAGCGTAGAATGAAAATTTCACTATTTATTTTACATGTTGTCCTGGTTTGGAGGACAGGCAGGAACTCCTTCCAAGATAGAGAACGTAAACCCTTTTCCTCCTGATTATTATAATTTTTGAATCAGGGACTCTCTGGCAGAGATATGGGGGTAGGAATAACAGCTCTTTACTAATATGTCTAACCAGACAAACAGAAACCACATCTGCCATGAAAATTAACAACAAACAGAACAGTAACTTATTTCCAGTCCCTTTTTGACCGCAGACACTCTCTTCCTGGGCTTGGTACCGGCGGTAGGGGGCAGGGCAGGGCCTGTGCAGCTGCAGAGGTAGCAGGCTGGAGGGCTGGTGGAGGCAGCAGCACAGTGTCCCAGGTGGGAGAAAGGTGGAGGAAGGGCTCCCCTCTCACCGTGTGGGTCGTGGTGCTTGGCTGCATGCTTAGAGGTATCAGACTGGAGCAGGGAAAGATGGCAGTGCAATGTCCAATAGCAGAAAACCTGGCTTCTGGCGTTGCGCTGGTGTGTGGGCTGGAAGCAATCAGCCCCTGGACTTCTCCGACCCTGCCTGCGAGTGAAAAAGGGAGACAGCCTCCACCCATCCCATTGTCTTGTGCCATCAAGAGCTAGAGTGCACCCTGACAAGCTTTCTTAGCATAATAAAGGGAAAAATTCCCCAGAGAGAAAAAAAGTAAGGGAACAAACCCCAACCCTCAACACATGTTCATGTAAATTTGTCTATTAGAAGTTAATGTTAATGGAGACATCATTCTTGTTAATTTTTACTCACTGTTAAGGATTTTGATTCAGAATATTTTAACACTTCAGCATGATCTCTAAAATATTTTCAAAGTAATTTTCTGATTGTGAGGGAGATTTCCCTCTACTGAATGGTACCGTATGCCAACTATCTACACAAATACTTGATAGATTTGCTTGCTTTCTCTTGGATCATTTCCCAGATTAGTAGATGGCACACTTCCATACCAAGTCTGTGTGAGACCATCTTTACAAAATCTAGGGATTTTAGTTTTATCAGGATCATGTGTCTGTGTGACTTGAAGTAGATGTTTAAACCAGAGAATTAACTAAAGTATTTTTACAAAACATTTTGATTTGACACTCTTGCACAAAAACAGCCTCTGCATTTTTGCTTTAATCTGCTCTTAGCACAAAAAATCGTTGATGCAGAAATCACTGCTATCTTAATTTTCTCTGCATTAAGGTTACTGAGAGAAAATACTGTGATTGTATAGATGTGAAGAGGAAAATCGTAACAACAAAGTAGGAAAAAAAATTATGTTGCCTTTGAAATACCAGTCACTGAAATCCTTATTTCCTGTAAACAGTGCTTATATGTCACAATCTAAAACTGATCTTTCAGTTCAAGATGAACACATGTGTTCCTCAGATGCAGCAGCAGTATTTTGTTTAGATATAAACATAATTCAACATTCATAGGCCTTTATCTGGAATAATTTATTTCCATGAGAAGCAAGTTAAATCAACATTTCACAAGATGCATGCATGCTATATGGATATCAGAAAACCTTTATTGTGATGTTTGAGGGTTTGTTTCTGTCTGCTGTATGGGCAGATCCATATCTATAGCTACCTGCTAGTGAAGAAGGATTTCAGAAGGTTAATAAATCAATTGAGCTGTTCATAGTAGTGCCCTTCATGAGAGGTCCTGTGGCTAATAATAGTCAGTTTTTTATTGTTACACAGCTGATATAACAATGACCACAAGTTATCTTTTTTCCTCCTTAGGTCCTGCCAAGAACCCTTCTGATGCAGTCACAGTTACTCAGAAGGCTTTTATATTCTAAAGAGGTTGAAAAAACATCCTCTCGGACTGAAATTACCTTCCTAATAGTTTTATCTGTTTTGCTTTTCCTTTGGGGGCTGGTATGTGTATTCTCCACTCATTTTAAGAAATAGTTAGCATTTTCCTATTTGTGTTATGAATTGGATCTGGAGAACTTCCCATTAACACCACTCAGAAACATATAAACCCCTAAACTTAGAATACTGCAATCTTAAGGTTCCTTATTCAATGTGAGAATTTATGGCATCACTGCTGTAGTCTCTTAGATCATTCTGAGGATTTCTGGGATAAGGAAATAGCCCATGTGAGTTGATAATGGGTGCTATGATTTTTTTTGTGCTTTCTTCAATATACTGAGTTCAAATCTTCCCTGTGCTCTATGTTCTCTAGCCAAAGAGCAGGAACATAATTTTGAACTAAGTAATTGCAGCATCAGCATTCAGTTATCTTTAATGATCATATAATTCATAATAGTTACATTATGCTATATAAAAACATATATATAAACATATATATAAACATATATATAAACATATATGCTATATATAAACATATATATAAACATTCTTCCTGGAATGTTTAGAAGAGTGTCTTTTTGTGACACAGTGACTTTTTATTTTGGCTATGCAATATTTGTTGCTTTGTTTAGTGGTTTTGCATTTCTTTCTTTTTCTTGTTGCTAGCTAAGCTCAGGAAGGAGCTCATTTGCAATGTTAAGCCCCTGGCCTTGCCCAAAGGCACAAGGGTTGGAAACTCTTAATGGAAACACCTTGAATTTATTGTAACCCAAGATTTGAGTTATACAGTATAGGAATTCCTATAACAAGAACAACCTGGACCAGTGGTGGACACTGCAAATGCAGCCATGACCTGATCTGAATTGGCTTTGGTGCCCAGTAGCTTCACAAAATACATACCTCTTTTGTCCTGAGTGGCCACTAAGACAGGTCACGGACTGAATGAACATGGTGGACAATTGTCGGAATTTTACAGACATTTTATATGGGCGGTTTGGGGAGTGAGGAAATCATATCAGCATATCCATATTGTGGCAGGAAGGAGGAAAGGGGTGATACCTATCTTCCCAGGTCACATTATACACGTGATGGAGTTCTGCTCTCCGGGAACACCTCTCTGCCCATAAGAAGCAATGAATGAATTCTGAAGGTTTGGTTTGCTTGTGTGTGTGGCTTTTGCTTTGTTTACTGAACTGTTTTTATCTCAGTTCATGAGTTTCTCAGGGACTGTTAGACAGAGAATGAATTGTCTGGATGGCTGCATTCAGTTATAGTCAATGGCTTAATGACCAAGTGGTAACTTGTAAGTAATCACGTCCCTTAATGCAGCAATACTATTTAATATCTTCCTTAATGACATAGACAGTGAGAGTTAATTTAACCTCAACAAGTTTGCAGATGATGCCAAGCTGACCAGTGTGGTTGATCTGGTAGAATGAAGGGATGCCATCTAGAGGGTTCTTGGCAGACTTAAGGACTGGCCCACAAAAACTTCATTAACCTTAAAAAAACCAATTTCTAGGTCCAAGATATTGCATCTGAGTTAGGGCGATACAATATCCATATAGATATCCCTATTCATATCCCCAATATCCATACAGACTAGATGATTACTTGACTGAGAGTAGCTTTGAGGGGAAGTACTTGGGAATATTGCTTGATGTAAAATTTTACATTATCTGGCAATGTGTGCTTGCAGCCCAGAAAGTCATATAGTGGTGCCTCCAATGCAGTGTTGATGGAGGCAATTGTTCCCCTCTACTCCACCCTTGTGAGACCTCACCTGGAGTACTGAGTCCAGCTCTGTGATCCCAGCACAAAGATTTGGATCTGTTTGAGCCATCCAGAGAAGGCCAGAAAAATGACCAGGGTTAGAGCACCTCTCCTAAGAAGATGGGCTGAGACACTTGGGGTTGCTCAGCCTGGAGAGGAGCTCTGCTCAGCTCTGAGGACAGCTTGTTAGAGACAATATATGTAAAATGAACTTACAAGAAAGGTTGACAAGACTTTCTACCAAGGCCTGTAGTGAAAGGACAAGAGTTATTGGTTTTAAGCTAAACCTGTATCAGTTTGTACTGTATGTCATGAAGAAAGCTTTTTTTACATTGAGGATGGCAAAACACTCCAACAGACTGCTGGGAAAAGTTACAGTTGTCCAATTGCTAGCAGTGGTCAAAGTCAGATTAGATGGGGCTTTGAGTGACCTGATCTATCATAATATATCCTTGCCCATGACAGGAAACTTGGACTAGATGATCTTTGAACATCCCTCCCAAACCAAAATGGAAGCATTCTCTAATTCCATAGATCTGGGATTCTCTGATAGGCATGAAGCAGCTTAGCCATTAAAGACTATTTTTGTTAACCCAGATTTTTATTCATCTCTCACTGTGTCATTGAGGACCAATTCTACTTCTTAATGAACATTTTTTACCTTGTTAACTTCTTTATCCTTGTCTTGTTGTTATACAGTCTTTTAAATTATTCCCTTACACCTGATGCAGAAATCATTAGTGTAAATATTAATTAGATTTAAGTACTCTTTAAGATAAATAATGTAAACATTATTCAAAATTTGCTTGTGTATATCACATGTATATGTAAATATCACATGTATAACATATATATGTAAATGAAAATAATTTAGACATACCAGATATTCTGCTAAGCTTCTAAACCCAGAGAAGGAAGATATATCACAGCAAACTTAAACTGACTATTTTTAAGATGATTGGGAGAGCTTCCAATGGATCAGCCAAATATTTTGGATTTTTTTTGCAGGTAGATGTTTAAGTGGAAAATGATTTGTTCCTGGTGTTGATACAAATTAAGACAAAATTTTTTGTGGTACTGAGATTTTGTTATAGGATGTATGCCTAAACTTTATTTTGTCTTTCACATGAAGTCACATAGAAACCAATAGTAAACATCAAGGTATTAAAGATTGTTTATTCACATTATGTGATTTATTAGTAGATTTTTAAAGTTTCTTCTAAAATCTGTTGTCTGCTTTTATAATGTTTCAAAATAAAATATTCTTCCTGACTGTTTTATTCTGAAGATGGGCATAACATTTTCTTCTTATACAAGTATATGAGATTTAACAGTTAGTGGAATTTAAGGCATTTTTCTGTTTGAATAAGATAAACTTGTTAAGCTAAATTAAAAGCAGAAAACCCATCCCCAAAATCCCAAATAAAACAAAAAAAAAAATAAAATCAGAAAAAATAATCAAGTAACTCTTGGGATACTCAAGTATTAGTAATATCTTGCTTGTTCAAAGAGGGATTGTGCTCCATCCATGCTCACAGAATGAGAGCTGACAGTGACAGATTACCACACCAGGGAACAACTTGCCCTTCCACTGAGTACCTCAACTGATGGAAAAAAAGTTTGGAAAAAGAGTTATGCTGATGACATGTTTATACCAGATTTACTTGAGTTTTGAGAAACTTTCTTCTGTCCATTTATCTTCAGAGAATTTCACGACTTACATGAAAGATGAATTTGATCTCATAGGCTGAAATTCTACAGTCAGTCAAAGAAAAGTCTACAACATCAAAATGGGATGAAAAATAAGATCTTTCCCCGACTACTTAATATTATACATTTCCACGTACTGAAGAGAATAAGACAATATCTTGCACCATTTTGTTATTTCACTAAGCTCAAAATAAAAAGCTCTTTTTCCCTGCAGCAACTTTAATTCAAAGAAGTGAAGACTAGACCTGAATAATTTTCTTCCTCTGATGAAGGAATCCCAGACTCTGAAAATACTCTTTATCTTACCTCTTCTACCATTGGATTCTCTCTCTCCCTGCTTAAACCAACAGCAGCTCCTTTTCACATTAGTATCATTCAGAAGTGGAAAACAGAGAACAGCTTGAGGGTGAAATTGAATTACCAAACTGATTGTCCCCCGTGATTTACTACTTCATGCAGGCTATTTTTTGGCCCACAGCATACATGTAATAATTATCAGTACAAGAGCTAAGTAAATGTTGGACATTAAGAATTTCAAAATAACTGGGACATAATAATTTTTTTAATTCTCCCAACACTTCCTCTGTGGTCATTTTATGCTTTCAGATCTGTTGAGGCACATTTAAAATGCAGGCTTCTAGCTATGATTTTTCACCACTTATATATGTTAAACATTCTTACTGAAATCACTTTATTCTTTACTTTGTTCTCTTAAGCTATTTTTATTCTTACGGTGTTTAAGTACATATTTCTTTGTTCTCATTCCTTTCAGGTTGGCAGTCTTCCTTCCAAGGATAGTAGTAAAATGATATTGTGAAAAATAGCAGCAGACACTCCTTCAGAATGTCCTTGAAAGGCTCAGATTTGAGATACTTTATATATTTATTTTTTAAAATGTTTGATTTGCTATGCAGTTACGATCCTACTGAAACATTATTCCTTATTTCTCAACAGTCTAGCAGTCTGTGTCCCAGAATATGGCTAAACAATTTTATGCTTCCCCTTTTATATTGCCAACCTGTGCTAATTGAAATGTTTATAAAATGCTGATACTGAAATATTGCAGCTGAACAGTTAACAGTTCTTTAATGAGCCCTCTGTTTTATTAATAAAATGATTTACAGAAATATTTAATCTCACTGATTTACCATTAGTATGAATGAGTCTAGTTATAAAGCACTTTATTGCAGAATGCCACAAAGATACAAACCCTGTAAAACATGCAGTACCTTGTACTAAGTTATTTTGTACTCTGTGAATGGTTTTGAATTCTCAACAGCTTTTCCTCAGTGAAACAGTTACTCATTAGCATAAAACTAATTGACTCTTTTATGTGCAGTATCTTTGTACTAAGTTATTTTATATTTAGAGGGAATCAATGG
Source organism: Oenanthe melanoleuca (assembly GCF_029582105.1). Lineage (NCBI taxonomy): Eukaryota > Metazoa > Chordata > Aves > Passeriformes > Muscicapidae > Oenanthe > Oenanthe melanoleuca. The sequence continues at coordinate 13,458,012 of NC_079362.1, forward strand.
TATGAAATCTCACAGTTTTTCCACCATGAAACAGAGTTATTCATTAGCATGGAACTAGAAGACTCTTTATATAATCTCCTTGCCATTATTATCAGGTTTTATGAAAATAATTTAGCACAGGGCCAATCACAAAGTAATCCAAAAGACTGAAAATAGAAGTGCATAATGAGTCAGTAGAAATAAAAGTATTTCCTTTGTCCTTTCCTATGAAGCAAGGCCTTCTTGGTTATCAACTCTTAGTAATAATCTGATCCTTTATTTCTCTTAATCTAATTTCTTGAAAGAAATAATTTTCTAACATGTTGGAGGCTACTGGAAGTTACTTTAAAATTATACAGCCACACTCTTTTTATGCACCTTCCCATTGTTGTTTAAATGAAATTAAAGTTATTAGTTGGACAGATTTCAATTAGCCTTATATATTGGGAAGTTGATATTTTGGGAGAAACTTTCTACCACAATGAGTTCAATGAAGAAGCAGCAAATGTGACTTCCAGAAGATACTATAGACATTTTGTTTTTCTCATTGACCTTTCCTGCCTACAGCTATTTTTAATGGGGAAGAAGGGAGACCTTTGCCTTTTAGTCAAAGGATTGTGACTACATTTCCTCTCAATGTATAGACTCAGCTATGTAAAATTTGCTCTTATGCATTTCAATCTATATTTTCTTTATTTGCAAAATTTGTTTAAGGAGAAATTTTGGTATAACCAAGGCAGTCAATTTTCAGTGAAAGTACTTATTTACATTTTTTTCCTTTTAAATAAATCAATAAAATTAAGCCTTTCCACAAAACCAACTGGGTTCTGCATAATTTGACTTAGTGTGTATTTCCTGGAACGTTAGCCAAGAGTTGTAGATGGAGCTGGAGCTTTCAATAAAGACTATTAGAGTCATGCTGTTGAGTCATGAGGTGCAGAAAGGACCCCCTGGTGTTCTAAGCTCTTTGGAGAGCAATCAAGATGTGGTTGGATCTGATCTTAGCCCCCGGCTTTGTCAAAGGTTTAATCCCTCAAGACTAGAGATTACAAATCTAATCTATTTCTATAAAATGAGATATTTATTATGAAAAATGATTAGACAAAAGATCTTAATCAGAATTATTTACTATGCAGTACAAAAGCTAAGACTATTAAGAGTGAATAGTATAATATACTACACTGTATTAAAGCAATTATATTTAAACAATTGTATTAAAGCTAGCAAAAAGAAACAATTATTAAGTAGAGACTGATATAACTCACCGTGCCAATACCCATGGGCAAGTCTTTTTCATTCAGCCTTGAGGAGTATTCTTGGGGGCATCCCCAAAATCTGAAGCAGGAATCTCCACACACTCCAAGAATGAATTGTTAGAATGTTACAACAGCCTGACTGAATGAGACCAGACTTTTGTATGGACTTTTATAGTGTAAAGTGATTGACTGCCAATCACATGTTGCTCCACTATCAGGATGTTAATTTACGGTTGGTGAGAAGACTGGTTTTAGCATAGTTTAACACCAAAACCAGCATGACACCCCTCTCAATCCACTACCCAGAAACTTGCAAACAGGGCATTGTCTGAGTTGCTTCACTGCATACCAGGGCAGAGCATCCTGCTCTGCCAAGGCCTCCCTAAATGTTTCAGAATGTCACGATACCTTCAGAGCATATTTGGGGTGTATTTGACAAATCTTCGCTATGGCATGTATAACCAGACTCAGTGGTTTTGTGGGAAATTTCTGCAGTCCTAAGCTTATTTTTCAGACTTTCAATTGTTCAGTTTTTCTGTTTTTAGAGGCTCACTTCTGGTAAGAGAGGAGTATTGGTTCCACAGTTGTGATTAGCAGAGGGCATTCATGTAGGAGCACACATAGGCAGGGACTCATATCTCCTAGAGAAAGACTTAATTACACAGACAATGCCACATTATTCTCTATTTTAAAAATATGTGATTCTTAATGGGAGATTAGACTACCATTTTTATAGGAAAATGGACTTATGTTAGAGTCTTTCTCTTGCTGGAGCAGCTTTTCTCTGTGCACATGTAGTGATTTAATCAAATCGTAAGTTACATTTTCCAGTGCCAAAGGAAGGAGACAGTAGGGGCATAAAAATTCCCTTTTCTCAAGGGTAAATAATTGTCTGCTCTGAACAGAGTTTTTGTATACAGATTTCACTTTTTGCATCCTTCTGAAGTAAATCCAGGCAGACACGCTTTATTCTGTACTTATTCTCTCTTGCTACATTCTAAATTCCTACATCTGTTTTTCCTGTACTTCAAGGAATTTCCGATTAGCCTGAGGATGACACAGAATGCCCGCACTGCAATTATTATCATCATTATTTCTATTATTTTTGCTGTTTGCTCTATTAGAATATTATAGGCTCAGAGCAAAAGAAATGCAATTGTTTAGTTCTATTTAAATAAAAAACAAGAAAAAAAGAAAGAAAAATGTGTTGAAGCATAGAAACATGCAAAGTGAACAAATCCCTCAGAAATAAATATTTTCCAGACAATATTAGCCTATTAAATCAGACCATTACTTTGGTTTTTGCTCTAGCTTCTTCCTGCTTCTGTTTAATGTGCGAGGAAGCACCCTATATCCTTTTCAACAGGAGACAACACTGAAGGGAAATATGGCAATTTTAATTCATTTTGATACACTCTGTATGAGTGTGTGTCTGTGGTTGTGTGTGGCTTTTGAGGATTAGTCGCTTTCATTTTTAACAGCGTGGTGTGTACCATGAATCAGTGCATTTAAAAAAAGTTGTTGGGAATATATGGTACTTCAGCCTTAAGCTGTCAAAAATGAGATTCCAAAGTATTCAGAAGCAGAAAATAACATAAAAAAAAGCTTTGCAATTATTTATCTCTGTTTGCCAGCTTGTACTGTTGATTTATGATATGTCACAATAAAGCACTGAAATGAATAAAGCTATATAGAAAACTATAGTTACATGGCCTCAGACAGTGAAACATTTCTGATTCCTCCTGGGCTCCCTCCTCCATCCATACACACACACACTTGAAGACAACACATTCTCACAGTGATCCTGTTGTAATTCTGCTATTTGACAGTATACCAATATAATGCACACTATAATATAATGCACAATATAATATGATTCCAAATAATTAAAAAGAAAGTGATAAAAGCTGTTTTATGAATAATCCAAATTCATAGTTTCCACTGACATCATGTGATGATGCTCAATACTTTCTGAAATCCAGGGCTACATTTAATTTTCCTCCTTACAGTTTCCATACCTTTTAAATATCCTTTAAATTATTTATATCTGTGTTTATATATATATATATATAGTTTTAACTTGGAAAAACTTTGTATTTCCCCCCCTTACTTCTCAGTATAAATAAATGTAAAAAATACATAAATAAATGTAATTTTAAAAAGCAAGAAACCCCATATGGTAAATTTAATTAATTTTAATGTTTATGTAGGAAAATATATTCACAATAAGTCATTAAAGATTTCTCAGTATTTGTGAGAAAAGGTGTTATGCCAGAATTTTTAATGCTTATTTAAGAAAGTGCTCTGTAAGAAATGGAATTAAGTAAAAATAATTATCCCAAACAGACTTGGTAATAAGAATTTCAATAAACAATATTGCTGTGGTAAATAAAAATGCCCCCTTTAGCTGTTGACCTGGCAGCAAATCCTGTCACAATCTCCATCGTAGAAACTACAACTAAGTACAGAATATTTATCATGAATAAAATATGTGACACTTTTATGAATTTATGAAAAAGTTAACTATCTTAAATCTATTTCTTGCAGCACTTCAACTGCTCTCCAACCATTTTCATGTTATGGTCTCTCCCCTCAGTCAGATATTGTGCAAACTGTGGTGGAACAAAGTCCATATGAAAATTGGTTCCATAATCTGTAGTTTGTCTAACCTTAACGTTTTGCAGAGAATTGACTTTCAGAACACATTTAATTACTTGAGTGTAAAAGAAATCAATAGAAAAGCTAATTCTTTTTATTATCACTTTTTTTTCAGTTTAAATACATTTTTTTTCATTTCCTCTCTTCTTTATCTTTATTTTTTATTCTGTTCCTGTTTCTATTCTGTGGAAAACACCTATCTACATTGAAATTAGCAATATTATTTCTATGTGCCTAATAAATAAAATTGTAACAAAAAGAATATTCACAATTGTCACATGTGCCCATCATGTGAAAGGTAACTGGCTATTGTACTTATATTCAAATATTATGATACTAATTTCACCCATATATACACACACATGCAGAAATCACATTAATTTAGTTATAAAACTAATTATAAACACAGAAAAAAAGAATATGCAATGCAACAACATCCAGTTTCTGAAAGTGTAGTCCATCTTTTGAAAGTAAAAAGAAAACATTTTTAATTAAGTGAGTTACCTCTTTCTGTTGGAGAATATTAGAAATAAAAAATGTCCTGGAAACAGATTCTATTTGTTCCATTAGCTTTTGCATTTTTTAAAGATTACAGAGATCTTAGATATTCGGTGAAACGCTGCTGAGGTGTTTTAGCCATGGTGTCTCTGTGAAGATACAGATTCCAGCCAATTTCCAGATAGAGAATTCTACAAGTTGGAATCATTAATCGCCCAGTCATCCCATCCAATGAAAGGAAAGCAACTGACTGTCACAGGACGGGCATTACATTAACCATTCTCCATCTGGAATTTAAGCTCTGGTTCTTAGTGTCTCTCTCTAGGGTGACCAGTCCACTGACCATCTCGGGTGCTGATTATGTTAGCCGTTTTAGGTTGTTGCTATGATCACATACACTGTGTTGCAAAACAGATTTTGCTTTTCCTTGTATTTTCACATGTTTTATATTTTGGTTTTAAAAGAAAAAAAAAAATCTCTGAACTGATCATCCTTTTAGTTTGAAAAAAGTCAAGGAATAATTGCTGATAAAAAGTAGGTTTTTAAATTTTCCCCTTAATATATATAGAAACAGAATTGTGATGTGTTAACCTTAGAATAGTCTTTTCCGAATTAGGACTTTAACATGGCTTTAAAATATCCTGAAAAGCATGATCGACAAATCAAAGTTCCTGATTTAGCAGAGTAAGAGAGATAAATGTCACAAGGAGATGAGATCTTATTCTATTCTTTGCTATTAATCAAGGAAGTAGAAATAACTTTTAAAATATTCTTAAGTTCCATTGTAAAATTAGTTGGATTTCTGTTAGATATTAGCTCAATTATTTACAGAAGCAAGTTTCTTTGAAATTTAAATCCTCTGGTAATAAGATATTTTCTTAACATTCATTACATGCATCCACTTTTACACTATTTCACACATGCATTTTTCAGAATATTTATATAATTGTGGAGATTCATTTTTAGGCAGATTCCAGATCATGCCTTTATATGGTTAGACTGCAAAAATCAAATTCTTCATTACTTCTTATAAAAAGGTTTTTTTCTCCCTCAAAAATCCTGGTGGCCCTTCTCTTCATCTGCTTTTGAACCAGTTTAATTAATCCTTTTTCTTTTACACAGCAGAGATTAATATCACAAACTTTCTTGCGTAAGAAAATAAATACTTTCCAACTGTCTGAGAAACATCTAAATTCCTAAGGTAAAATGTTATTCCTTTTCATCCGTGTCTGGCTGAATGGGTCTGGGAGGTGTCTCATTCAAGAAAAATTAAACCTATTATGACAGAAATTAAAAACTTATTTGGGGTCATGCAAGAAGAGCCTGGCAGTGTTGTTTGATAGAAACCAGACTATCAGATGAGAATTTCTAACACAACACAATTTAAAATTGAAATGTTCAATATGTCACAAATTTCACAGAAAATTTTTCCAGGTCTATCAAGTAGCCAATGACTATATAGTGTGCAACTTAAATAGTAGTAGAGGGTGAAACCAATCCCCTCCCCAACCCATCTCCCAACAAACAAACAAAACAACAGAGCAAAACAACCAACCCCAAAGCCTCCCCCAAACTTTAAAATATCAGAAATTAGATTGAATTGGGTGTGTGAAATGTAGAGAAAGTTAAATCCATTTTAGATAATCTTTTAAAAATATTAGTAAAAGTATCTATTTTTTCTTATTGTAGTAGCTGCCTTTTTCCCTGAAAAATCCACTGTTGCCCCTGTGAAATCTTCTTTATTAAGGTCTTGATAATATCATTGCAGAATGGTGTAAAAGTGAGAGCTCCATTTTATACCTAAAGATGGAGATGCATGGAAATTTTGAATCTTATCCATTAATGGACACTTTGAAAATGCCTCTTATGTATAACATGCTAAACTCTAATGCTTTCCATTTTTTAAACCTTATGTTAAAATGGTTACAGGTCTAAATTTAGGTTAGAATTGATAAAGCAGCCCCATGAAAAGGCTAATGGAATAGCAACGAGATTTTTTCAGAAATTCCATCATAAAATGTGCTGACCTAGCAAAAGCTATAAAACACAGGATACTGTGTATTTTTAAATGAGCTAATTACTTATTCTTTTCAGTTTCATAAAATCCCCTGCCCACTTTTGGTAATGATAAGGAAAATAGATTCCCTGTTCCTAAGTACAGCATGATAAGGACAAGTAATACTCATGAACTCCAAGAAGATTCATGTGGTATTTATTAAAATGTTTTGAAGAAATTTTTTGGACAGTATTCTTCTGTGTAAGAAATTTTCACTAGAAAAAATGGAACAGGCATTTCCATAAGTAAATATTTTTCGTTTATGAGAAATTTCCCATTACAAATGTGTCATTTGTCGAAGCTTGGAATAACGATAGTAAAGTTATTAGCAAAAACAATGTTATTAGTATAAAGAAATTTTTACTTGGTTTACATAAAACATTTCTGGGGATCCAGTAGAAGAGTAAGACCATGTGACTTCCACCTTCCTCCATGTTCCTCCCCATTGCCATGGCAACACAAGCTGTAGGAACTCCACTGGTCTCTGTTGTCTGCGCCATTTGTATTTTCTTCTCTGCTTCGAGCTTCAACAATAGTTTCCTCAGTAAACAATATACAGGGCTTATAATGAATTATGTAATTGATTAGAAGGTTCTCTAGAACAGAACTTCTGTCACTGTTATTAAATCTTTGAAACTGGATGTTTTAAAGGCTGTAAATCAGTAAATCCAGTTTCTAAAATACAGATGTCAAATACATACTATGGGTGAAATTATCTAGAAAATGTATCTTTGGAGAAGAGAGTTATCTAAATAAAACATTATGAAATGAAAATACTTGAAAGGAAATATATCTCAGAGCTAAGACAAGAGATATAACTGAAATTTTCTGCCATATATATATTAAAAATCAATATTAAAAACTTATGCGTACATGAATATTTATATTTATAAATATATTTATAAAGTTTTCTTCCTTTCTCGTGATGTAGAAGATGTGCAGGGTGTAAGGAGAGAGAGAAAGAAGATGGGGATACAGAAGCTTCATTCCTTCTCTGTGATCTAATCTGAAAATATTCAGACTAATTCTACCTTGTAAAATCTCATCTAGGGGTGTAAACAAATTTTTTAACACATTTTTTCCCTTCTACATATTGATATTCTTTAATAAGCTTGATTTCTGAAAAAGCAAGATTGGAAATATTCATCAAGTATTTTCTTTGAAGATAAGAGGTATATCCCCAGACTAATGTGAAAAAAACAATCGGGAGCACATGAACCAACATGATACTATCTCTTGGTAAACCAAACATCCTAAACAAAAAATGGTATTCTGTTTTTTTATGGCAGTTCAGCTGTTGGCACAGTTTCAAAATTATTTGTGGGGATGTGAGAACTGGAGGTTGTAGTCAAAATAGTGTGGCAAATGAATGTTATTTCTACAAATTTTTTCACTTGTACTCAGAAAGATAGTTTTTATGATACACTAAAAATGCAGCTGTAGAAGTAAGGTCTTCTAAATGAGATCTGCTTTTGCTTCACACAATTGTAAGATGTAAGGCTGCTTTCAGAAGATGTCCTCTAGCACTCTGTGCTATGATTCTTACTGCAACCTAGCTAATCACTTTACAAAGCCAGGCCAAAGAGCATCCAAAGGTGGAAAAATTTGCATTAAAGATACTTTAAAAGGTTTAAACACTGTGAATTATGTGTTGTGTTCCTGACTGTTGCAATAGGCCAACTACATGTGAGCATATATGAGCACTTTCTTGAGTTCTTTCCCTCTCAGATGAATCCTTTTCACTGCAGTGAGTTTATTAGTATAGGATATTATATGATTGAGATACAGATACTTTGCTTTCTTCACATCTCAGATTTCTATAAATCATGTTCTTTGATCCAGAAGTTTATTTGCATCCTGGATTTTGTTTTACTCTCTCTGACATTTTCATCAATATTGAATCAGGAAAGTAATAGTGTGTATACTACCCAAGACTTAAGATGTATGTAGTTCTACTTCCTCTATTTTTACATCTGTTTTTCAATGCAAATTTAGTGAGCAAACCCTTCTTTACTCCACATTGAAATAAATTTCTTCTTGCTCTTGTAGTAACACATAGGTGTACACTGCCCTATTTTGGGTTTATTTTGTTTATTCATTTCTCAGGAAATAAATTCATATTGTTACCCTTATTTTACAAGCATTTGATGTTATAAATGAGCGCAATGGGCCATAAAAGATCAAATAACAATTTAAAGATTTATTGGTTACAGAAAGCAAAAGCAAATTCAGCGCGCTGGACAGCAGGGGAGTCTCCACTCCACCACCTGCTGCACCCACCCCCCCTTAGTCTGTTCCTTTTAAGCTGTTAGGTTTTTGGGTGACGTGCTCCTCCTTTAGTAATTCTGCGCATGCTCCTCCAGTTGCTAGGGGGTCTTTTTCTGCCTTCTGGTGGTCGGGGGATGAGGGCGAGTAGTCTTCCTCAGCCACTGACTCCTTTCTTGGCACTTAAAACAATATGTAATTATGCAAGCAAAGCAAAACACATTCTGGCTTTTTACTGTAAGGCCTATCAAGCAGAGCAAAGCAATTAACAAGTTCTAGCGATATCTTCTTCAAGGTCTGTCTGTCAGAGGATCAAAGCAGAACAACCCCCATTCTGACCTCACAAATCTTGGTGATATTCCTCCAAGGTCTGAAGTCTGTCAGGCGAACAAAAGGCCTCTTATTTATTACAAGTCCCCCCTTTTTCTATATTATTACTTTTGTTCGCTAAATCTTTGTAATTCCCTCTTACTTAACTCCAGGTAATCTTTTTTCTCTCCCCCATTTAAGGCTTCATATTTTGCTCGTATTAACATGAGGTGAGCGGCTTCTAACCTGTTTTTTACAATGCTAATTATTTTGTTGAAAATACAGGGGCCGAAAGCAAGCCCTAAAATTATTAAAATCACTGGTGCAGCTATGCTTGACAAGAGGGTCGTTAGCCAGGGTGAATATTTAAACCAAGACCCATACTAATTTTGCTGGGCCTCCCTTTCTCTCTTGCGCTGCTCCAGTTGTTTTCGGAGCTCAGCCATGGTGTCAGTTACTATCCCAGTGTGGTCTGCATAGGTGCAACACTCTTCTCGCAAAGCCACACACAGTCCCCCTTGCTGTAAAAACAACAGGTCTAATCCCCGTCTATTCTGCAATACAACTTCTGAAAGAGATCTTACTGATTTTACGAGACCGTCTATTGCCTTCTCTATTTTACTTAAATCTTCATCTACTGAAATTCTGAGATCCTTAAATCCTTGCTGTTGGTTTACTAAGGAAGCCACTCCTGTCCCCACCCCAGCACTTCCTATACTTAGTAATATAGCAAATGTGAGGGCTGTAAACGGTTCTCGTTTCTCTAAGTGGTGTTTTGGAGTGAACTGATGAGCATACACATAGTCTTTTGGGTGGTACACAATCCGGGGGACTACCATGACCTGAATGCAGTATTCGGATGTTTCATTGAAATGAGATATTGATATACACGGGGTTACCCCTAATGTGTTACAAACCCACTTGGTGTTTGCAGCAGGGATCAACCATTGGGCCGGTTTGCAGGAGTCGGTTACAGCCATTTTTACCCCGCAAAGGTGGTTTTTATCCCGAGGTATGTTGCCTATACACCTCCCCTTCCCAGTTACCTGAGCCATCGATACCCCTGGGGTGCTTTCTTTTCCCCTTTTCTAAAGGCACAAGGAAGGACTGGTCCCGTTTATTCTTCTAGACTTTGCTACAGAACCTAAGGCTTCATAAAAGGGTGGATTAATACTGTAGCACAACCAGCACTCTTTAGTTAAATTGGGGGATGTGCCATTTAACACCCTAAAGGTGGCTTGTAGGATTTTCCATAGGGTCCCTCTACTTGGTTGTGTCACGGCCGTGGTCTCCATTAACTGTGATTTATTATTAGCCTCCGTGAAATTTTCTGGGATCATGCTGTCTAAATCACCTTGATTTATTATTGTGGCTTTTGAGTCTGTTATTGCAGGATTCGGTCCAACAGGTTGAGGATCGTGGGGTACAATTTCCTTCTTTATAACAATATGCCCCCCCCCCGGTCTTTCCCAGGTTCCCATATTCTAACTCCCCAGAATTTTCCTACTACCCATCCTGGGTCTTGGGGTTGCGTGACGTTAAGATAGACCCATTTGCAAGTACCGATATAAGTCACCACACCTGACGGATCTGTCCAGGGCTTCTTACATCCATGTGGACCTCTTTCAACCCTTAAGTATTTATCTTGGATTTGAACCGACCATCCCAGGGAAATTGTTTCACAGCTCCAATATCCACAGTAAAATTCTCCGGGGTAGTTACAGTATGACCTCCCTGGGTTAGATGCTGGGCACATGTAGAATACACTATAGGGGCTAGAACCCGTCTTATCAAGTAGGTCATCCAGGGTTATGTTAAAGCTAGAACCTTTCGAAGTAATTTGTGTTTGAATTTCCTTCTGACCTTCCCATTGTATTAGTGACCATTTAAAGGGTTCATGGCTTGCAAGCACAGATCTCAAAAGCATTATATATAAGATTCCTAATTGGAGGTGGTAGCTTCCCCATTTTCTACAACTGCTTTTTTTTTATTTTCCTTCTAATTTACCTCAGACTTTTCTTTTCCCTTGGACTTTTGACGGCTCTGGGTACCTGTTCCTCGTTTTCCCCTTTTTCTTGGGCTCCCCCCTCCACTGCTCTCATCTCCTCTGCCTTGCCCATCAACTCGGTTGCTACGAGCTATGGGGAGTTCCATCTTCTCGGCAGCAGGAGTATTCTTCAGGAGGGGTGTTTGACCCATGCTTTTTGATACGTTTTATGTATTTATACCACTTGTGGTTCTTAATTTGAGGGGTATAGCAACTGAGTTCAGGTACCCACCGTCTGCACAGGGCGGCTACTATCTTGGCCACAAATGGGGCAGGTTCATTAGAGTGATAACAATAGAACTGGGGGTTTATCCCCTTTGTAAAAATTTTCCACCACTCTTCAGACCCTCTTAAAAGTTTTCTGGCAGCCACTTTGGTAGCCAGGACCTGAGAGATGAGTAGCCTTTGGTCCGAATAACAATTTTTACACACTCCCCTTGGGGGGTAACTGTTGCTGCAATGGGTCCACCACTCCTCCTTACAGACTAAACAAATAAAGCATACAAAAGGGTTACAATTTTCCCAGCAATTTTCAGCATTACATCTTATTTTCACTGCTGCATTCAGCAGATCTTCCCCCCCCACTGGTGCTCCTGTTGCTCGGAGCTCTGCCAGGAAGGAATAGTATGTTGGATCCCACAGTCTGTCTCTCATGTGGAAAAAGTCTTATACCTGTGGTGGGGTGGGAATAATGTAGCTTGTCTTTTTAATTAGAGCTTACTCGCTTCTTAAGTGTCAGTTTCAGGCTCCCAGGTGTGCCCTTCACTTCCCACCCGGGGTCGTTGGTGAATTTAGACGGATTTACTGGTCCCTTGATTCGGCTTGTGTGAGTCCACCCTTTTTCCACAGTGCGTACTGCTGTGTTTGTTGTAAGCAACACCTGGTAAGGTCCTTCCCACTTGGGTGTTATCGGATTTTTCTTCCAACTTCGGACCAGTACCCAGTTCCCGGGCTGAACTTGATGTAATACAAGATCTAATGGTGGTCTCTGAACCAACATTCCTTTTTCCCATAATTGTTTTTTTTAAATTTCATCAAAGCTATTAAATACTCGTTAATGTATTGTTTACTAACATTTGGGTTTGTCTGTGCCTTTTTAAACTATAGGGCATGCCATATAACATCTCGAATGGGGAAATTCCCAAATCCGCCCGGGGTTGAGTCCGAATATTTAGCAAGGCTAGGGGAATGCATTTAACCCATGATAATTTTGTTTCTAGTACCAATTTAGTAAGTTGTTTTTTTTTTTTTTATTTCTCCATTCATTTTTTCTACCCGGCCTGAACTTTGAGGGGGCCAAGGAGTACGTTGTTTCCATTTTATTCCTAATGCTGCTGCCAGCTCCTGAGTTACCTTTGATGTAAAGTGCGGCCCCTTATCAGAGTCAATTGTTTCTGGTACACCATACCTGGGGACTATCTCCTCCAGCAGGGTTTCTACTACTGTTCGTGCGGTTTCCCTTGATGTCGGGAAGGCTTCCACATAATGAGTAAGATGATCTACTACCACTAAAAGATATTTAATCCTCCCCACCTTTGGCAATTCAGTAAAATCCACTTGAATATTTGCAAAGGGTTGTTTTGCTAGAGGCCTTTCCCCATAGGGTAATTTTCTGAGGTTACTTCAATTTACCCGCTAACAGGTAGGACATCCCTTTGTGATATGTTTAGCTATATCGTGGAGCCCGATGCTCATGTACCTAGTGGCAAAGTGATCCACCAGCCCCTGGGCTCCCCAGTGAGTTTTCTGATGTAACTTATACAATACCCTCTGAGCTATTGCCTTTGGTAACACTTCCCAGCTGTCTGCTAATATCCACTTTCCTGCTTCCTCTGTAACCCCCATTCTTCTAAGTCTTTCTTTCTCCTCATTCGTAAAAATTGTGTCAGTGTTTTCACCGTCCTTGACTCCATCTTTTCCCCTTTGCCCCCCTTTTTCTTTTAGGACCATTTTCTTTAGGGCTGCCCGTTTTGCCTCCTGATCTGCAGTGTTATTCCCCCTGCTTTTTAAATCTATTCCTTGTTGGTGTCCCTTTAAATGAACCACTGCTAACCTTGTCGGCCCTCTCAGAGCTTTTTGTATCTCAACTATAAGTTTCTGGTGTATCAAATCCTTCCCCTGTGAGTTAATAAGGCCCCTTTCTTCCTATAGCTTTCCAAATGTATGGACTACTCCAAATCCATATCTAAAATCAGTATATATTGTCCCCTCCTTCCCCTCAAGAAGTTTCAAGGCCCTTAATATTGCATATAATTCACATGCCTGGGCAGACCATGATCTATCTAATGCACCCGACTCTACCACCTGTAGGTTCGGACCCTGCACTATTGCATACCCTGATTTTCTCTTTCCTTCTATTACCCTGGAGGATCCATCCACGAAAAGTCTTTCACCACTTTCTAATTCCTCTTCTTCTAAATCTGGTCTAATCTTCGTCTGCTCCTCTATTGTAGCTATACAGTCATGGGTCAAACACTCATGCTCCGGTCCCCCATATAAAAATGCGGGCGGGTTCTGTAGTGCAGTGGTTTCTAATGTCAAATTGGGTGCCTCTACCAGAATTCCTTCATACTTTAGAAGCCTAGCATCCGAAATCCATTTTTCTGCTTTTTGCTGTAATACGCTCTGGATGTTGTGAGGGGACATTACTTTGAAATTACTATTAAAATAATTTTTCTAGCTTCTTCCACCAATAGGGCACATCCGGCCACTATTTGTAAACAGGCTGGCCAGCCCCTACTCACAGGTTCTAAAATTTTTGATAAATATGCAACAGGCTTTTTTTTTTTTTTTTTTTTTTTTTTTTTCCTGCCCAATCCTGGGTAAGTACCCCAAATGCAATACCCTCTTCTATGTTTACAAATAAAAAAAAAAAAATGGTCTCCTCACATCCGGGAGGCTTAAGACCGGGACATAGACCAAATTTTCCTTTAATTCCTGAAGTTTCTCTGTGTCTTCTTGACTCCATTTTATTAACCCTTCCTGTGTTAATTTATGGTAAAAAAAATCTAGCTTTTCTGCTATAATTTTCAATCCACTGCCTGCAGTACCCAGTAAGTCCTAAAATTTGACGAATTTGTCTCTTGTTGTTTTTTTTTTTTTTTTTTTTTTTTTTAATAGATAGTGACATAATTGCTTGGATCCTTTCAGAGTCTATTCTTTTCTTTCCCTTCTTTAAATAGTGCCCCAAATATTTTACCTCCTCCTCTACAAACTGAAGTTTAGTCTTAAAAACTTTTAACCCCTTAAGTCCCAGAAAATTCAACAGCCTTATACTTTCTTTCCTTACATCCTCCTCATGTTCTCCTGCTAGAAGCAGATCATCTACATATTGTATCAGGGTTACTCCCGATCCTGTTTGGTAATCTTGCAAAATTTGTTCCAATGCCTGTCCAAACAAATTTGGAGATTCTGTGAACCCCTGGGGTAACACTGTCCACCTCAGCTGTTGCCTCCTCCCTGTATCGGGGTCCTCCCATTCAAATGCAAAGTAATCCCGGCTTGCCTCATCGAGAGGGCAAGCCCAAAAGGCATCCTTTAAATCTATGACACTATACCATAAGTTATTAGGCCCCAATTTACTTAAGAGTGTATATGGATTTGCCACCACGGGAAACCGAGCCACTGTGCGTTTATTAATTTCCCTTAAGTCGTGCACTAACCGATAAGTGCCATCTGATTTGCGCACAGGGAGTATCGGTGTGTTGAAGGGTGACATGCATGGTTCTAGCAGCCCCTTGCTCAACAATCTATCTACCTCAGGTTTTAATCCCCATCGACCCTCAGGGGATATTGGATATTGCTTTATTTTTACCGGGACGTCCGGATTTCTAATAATCACCGAAAATGGGGCTATTTTTAGCTGCCCCACGTTTCCTGGATTATACCATACTTCAGGGTTTATCTTTTTTCCGTCCTCCACTCTGGGAGGACAGAGTTCAATTTGCAGTTTCTTTTCTACTACTTCTATCTTAATTCCTAGTTTTATAATCATGTCTCTCCTCAATAAATTATATTCAGATTCTGATACTAACAAAAAGTCTCCCAACCCGATTCTTGATTCTGATTCAACTGTCACCCTTTTAATAACCCCCACCTCAAAGGGTTCTCCCTTTGCTCCTACTACCGTGGCAGTCTCTTTAGATAGACTACATCCTTTTGACAAGAACTGAATAGTTGATATTTCAGCTCCTGTATCAACCAGAAAAACTATTTCCTGGCCATGGGGACCCACCTTCAGTTTTATCAAGGGCTCCTTATGATGTTTTCGTGTCCCCAAGAGATAGAGCCCCTGACCCCTCTAATCTGTCTTGAACTCCTTTTCATCCCGAATCCCCACCCTACACTCTTTCTTGAAATGTCCTTTTTTCCCACAATAAAAACACACCTTAATGTCCTGTCTCTCCCTTGAATTCCTAAACTCCTTAAGCTCTCTTACTGGCCGCCTCTGTGTCTCTCTCTGACCCTGTTCCCTACTTTCTCGTACCATCATTCTAACTTGCCGTTTCTGACTTTCCTCTTCCCTTTTTCTTATTTTTGTTATTCCCTTTTTCGGTCAATTTAAAGATAAAAACCTCAGGACGGGCTATCCAGATTTTTGCATACTCACTTTCCTCCAAACAAACAGGTTTTTTTTTTTTTTTTTTTGTATTTACCCAAATATTTAATCTCTGTTTTATCCAATTCTCTGTTGACCCAAATATTGGCCAGAACACGTTTCCTGAAATCTCCTTCCCTCCCCAAACTTCTACACAGTAATATATCATTTTTGCCTTATCCTTCCCTTCCATTCCAGGGAAATGGTCCCAATTTTCTAGTAAAAATCCTAAGGGACTATCTCTAGGTATGGGTGGGAGTTTAACACTTGCAGGAGGTTTACTCTTCCCCTGCCCCATTTCCTCCGGAGTACCTTCACTCCCACCAAAAATCACTTTCGCTTCCCCTGTTTCGTGGCCCACACCCTCGCAGGCCGATGGGAACCGCACTACTAAGGGTCCGCACTCGCTTGGGGAATCTGGCTGCCAGTCCCCCTCTCACACACACACCACACGTTGTACTCCGGGATCCCGACCCCGCCCGAACGGATCCCTTATACTTACGCGTCCTGCGTCTTCGTCCGGACTTTGTGCACAAAATTTAAGGGGTCAATTGGGCCCTCCTACCTTTGCTTTTGCTTTCTTAATTTTAGGTTCGTCGGTCGAGGTTGGGATAGGACTCCCGTCCCCGGGGCCACCAAAATGGTGGGGCGCGCCTCCCCGCAGGCAGAGAGCCCCTCCAAAATCTCGATCCGAGTCACGGCACCAAATTTGTTATAAATGAGCGCAATGGGCCATAAAAGATCAAATAACAATTTAAAGATTTATTGGTTACAGAAAGCAAAAGCAAATTCAGCGCGCTGGACAGCAGGGGAGTCTCCACTCCACCACCTGCTGCACCCACCCCCCCTTAGTCTGTTCCTTTTAAGCTGTTAGGTTTTTGGGTGACGTGCTCCTCCAGTTGCTAGGGGGTCTTTTTCTGCCTTCTGGTGGTCGGGGGATGAGGGCGAGTAGTCTTCCTCAGCCACTGACTCCTTTCTTGGCACTTAAAACAATATGTAATTATGCAAGCAAAGCAAAACACATTCTGGCTTTTTACTGTAAGGCCTATCAAGCAGAGCAAAGCAATTAACAAGTTCTAGCGATATCTTCTTCAAGGTCTGTCTGTCAGAGGATCAAAGCAGAACAACCCCCATTCTGACCTCACAAATCTTGGTGATATTCCTCCAAGGTCTGAAGTCTGTCAGGCGAACAAAAGGCCTCTTATTTATTACATTTGACATTAGAGAGAGAATAAAAACAGTGGAAAAGAGATTTGAGAAAGATCAACTAATCAAAACCAGCATCAATGAAACAACAAAATATCAAACTGCTAATGCTCTTGTAAACCATACCCTTGTCTTTTTTTCTAAATTGTATTTTTTTTTCTGTGGATTGAATATCTTGTTTCTTTTCCTTCTTTAAAGTGTATGGAAAAACATTATATGATCATGTAAAAATGACCTCCTAATGAACAAATGGAAGCAGGGCACAAACCAGCTTAGAAATGAAGACTTCAAACCTCTTATTATTCTGAAGCTAATCTTTAAAAAAAAAAAAAATTCTGATAAAAATGAAGAGCTATGTTCTATAAAGTAGAACCATGAAACACCTCTACTTCAGGCCTGCCCTTTCTGATATGAAAAGCACAAGAGTGAATGCAGAATTTAATATGAGTTTATCCAATAGCGATCTCATATCTTGTGAGTTATTAAATAAGGCTGACAGGCTCTAAATTCCTCTCCTCAGGGGAATAACAACATATCTTGTGTGTGATGCAGTATTAAAAGCTTAGAAATTCTTCTGGAAGTGTATTTAGTTAAAAGGTTGGTATCTTTATTTTAGGTTTAAGTTTTCCAAACTAATCCATTTCAATCAAGTTTTACAATTATTATTTTCACTCCTTAGATTTTCATTTACAGAGGACTCTATGATAAACAACATCCTTGTGCCACTGGGAGGGCTTTATTTTACAATCTAACTGGTAAACTATTTTCCTTAGAGAAATATTTATAAGGAAGTGCTTCTGCATATGACCACACTGTTCTACAATGCTTTTTATTATTATTTCCATTTCAATGGAATGTTGACTTCTGTAAACTTACTTTTGTTACTGTCATCTAGAGTTGTGGCGCATGTTTATTTTATTCAGTTTATTTTTATAATGGTTTGTTCCTATGTACCCCTATATTTTCCACAGTTGGTTTGTCCCCAAGTTGTATACCCCGCTGAAAACTACCTGGTTTGGCATTCCCCACCCCTTGTCCATCATGGTAACCCTACCCCTTGTTCCAGTACCTTCCTTGTCAATCCTACCCTGGGCCAATCCCAAGTTGTTCCACCCCTTTGGAAATACCCTGTTACTCGACTCCCCATTGGCCCATGTGACCCTTTCTCCTCCCTCTGCTTCCCTCATTGGTTATAACCCTGTAAGACCCTGCCCTCCATTCCTCCCCTAAGGATCCCTCATTGATCAATTGTTCCCTGATCTGCCCCTATATTTAATCCCGAGCACAGTAGTGCTTGAGGCTCTTTGCCTCTGAACGTTCCAACTCTGTTATAGCCTTTGGAACCTTGAATGCTGAAGCCTCCTTTACCCAACCCTAGACATGGGCCACACTGAAGAGCTATTAGCTCCAGAGGTTTCTGCCTCCAGGAAATCTTACTCTAGAGCAGTTCCCCACACCTGGCACGGTGCTGGTGTGCCCCTGAAGAGCTAGCCCAGGCTCTGGTGTGCCATATCATACTTAGTGGGTAATATAAAAATAAAATAAACAATGTGAAAAGGTAGATGAAATATTTATCTTAGTGTTTTTCTTCCATTTAATTTTAACTTAAGCTTACATTTTTTCCAACTGACAAATAACTTTTGGCCCCAGGCCTGCAAAAAAAGAAGCTGATTTATTGCATTTCTTCCATTAAGGAACTCAGATGAAGGAAAACATACTAGAAATTTCACAGCAACTTACTTTATATTATGCTTTCAAAACTACCTCACTATAGAATGGTAGAAAGTCTCTTAGCTCTAACAAAAACGCACAATCCACACTTATTTAAAAAAAATATTTTTTCTTTTTCCCAGGAAAGGAACCAATATTTTGGTTAAGCTTCCTGTGGGAAAATCTGATTTTCACAGTTACTATTTATAGGGCTTTTCAAGCTCAATTTACTTACCTGCTCAATAAGGCAAAGAAATTGTTATGCCGTTCTTTTCATTATATGATGCAAAGGCTAACTCTACCAGTACAGAAAAAATTATTCAAATTGGATGTTAGAATATAGGGCTCATTCCAGCAGTTTTAACATGCATTTTAGGGGCAATTAATTTGTTTTAAATTCAAAAACATTTTTTTTCCCTGTATAAAAATAATTATATGGAGGGCATAAATATGAGGAAAAGAATGTTAATTCAGGGCAAAGATGGTTAATCTGTGTTTTGTTACTTTATGCTTCTCTTCTATATATTGATTTTCTGAAAGCCAAATACAGTTTTTTGTATTACAACTAAATACAAGTATGTAGAGTAATGGGTTTCTGTTTTAGTCATGGTGCAAGACACAGGACTCTCACCACTGATCTGTAGATGCTGGCCTAAAGAGAGAGCACTGGTGTGCTTTCTTTAGGAAGTGAGATCAGATATTCTGCTTGGGATGAGCTGTAAACTCCAATCAGCTGAAAATCAGATTTCCCTGGTAATTCTTGGAGAAACTGTGACCCAGAGCAAGGAAAAAAGAAAACGTGTTCAAAGCCAGTATGACTTTTTCAGGGCAACTGGATGTCACTTAGCCCTGAGAACAGTTCCATGATGAATGGGGAGTAAATGTGTTCTGAAGCTGCTACTGTATTTTTTCTGTGATAACAAGAGTGGAGGATTTAATTACATTAGTGCCAATGCTTCTGCCAGGTGCTTTCATTGGAAGGGGACAAGTATGGTGTAACACAGGATGTTTGGATATAAAAGCTAGAAGGCAAGGGACATGAGTTAGTTTCAATTTGTAGAGGTTTACAAGTCATATTCACAACAGCCCTTACTCTTTTGCACTTCAGTAAAATAAAACTGGTGTGGTCTACTTTTATGAAGTGATCTGCTTTTATGGCTTGTGGACTGACCAGACACGTATAGTTCACATTTCCTTACATGCTCTTTCTGGAAACTTGGTTTATTCTTTCCTTTTTTGCCAGTCTTTTGATAGTCACAAACCGTGTATTGATCCTACAGTTTTCTCCTTATGGTACCTGAATGTCTGTGTCTTCAACAGGCATTGCAATTACTTTCACCAACAGGTATAGCTGCAGACAACAAGTATAGAGGCTTTCTTTCAACTCTGCTCTCTTCTAACATGTGGAACTGCCTTTGGATTCTAATGGAATAGCACACAGCAGCTGCACTGAATGCCAATTTCAGCTGCAGCTGATAGAAAACCTCTTGCATGATATAGATCCAGGCACTCTAGGATAACAAAGATGTGAAATGAACCTTCATCATCTATTGCGTGGCTAGTCTGGCCACTAAAAATGTTAATATAGATTAGAAAGGAGTAAGCACATTGCTTTCTAACAGAGACAAGTTTGATGTAACAGATACCTGTTCTTTGGAGATCCTGAAGAATCTCTGTGAGATGAGCTTTGAGACCTAAAGGACTTTACTGTAAATAGGTTTGCTTTGTGTGATTGAACATGTGTGACCTGCCATGGCTAAAAAAAAAGTTAAAATATGGTGAATTAAGGTTAAAAGTTAAAGTATGTTTTCTGTCTTTGTCTAGTAGTGTGTAAATAATAGCTCAGACTTCCCTTGCTTGCCACCTATACCCCTACACAGATTTATCTCTGTCTTTGATTGTAGAAAAGATATAGTGCCTTATCTGTCCCAAGGAAAGTCAATTGCCAAGGTATTTTTTGATACAGATGTTGAAAAATACCACTGATATGAGGAGGGTAAAAATTCTTGGGTTGTATGGTAAAATTAAATGGAATTTGTATCACCTCCTGCCCTGTCTCACTATTGACAAACAGGTTAAATCAGTGTAAATACCTACTGGTGTCATCTCTGTCTGCTTACTCTTATTCAAGAATAATGTGTTGCTGGTATAAATGATTGCTATCTCCTTCAAAAAGGCAGGGAAAACAACAAAAACAAAAGCAAAACAAACAACAACAACAGAAAACAACCCACAACACCCCCACTCCCCTCAAAAAAAAAAAAAAAAATCAAAACCAAAACATAGAGAAAGCTGTGGATGATACAATGGTGCCTGAAAAAGGACCTGCCAAAACCCGTGTTATCATTTAGGATTTCTATTGGTTTTTAAGTTTACTAGATGAATGGTCTTTCTCTTACCTCGGATCTTAAAGTAATTGGATACTTTCTCAACTCATAATTTTACTGGTTAGAATTTCAATCCCTTTGAAACCTATAAAGGCCCCTTGCTATGCTACATAACTGGATTTGCTAGTGGAACCCCTTCGGAGAAATAAACTACCTTTGGAACCTCTGCAGCAAGTCCCAGAGTCTCTGTCTCTTGCTAGCTTGTAACTGGCACTCTGCCTCTGGAGCTCTCAGAGCTATCCGGTCTCCCGCAGTAGCTGGGAGCTAGAACCACCCTAGCTTCAGTAGCTAGAGTTGGAGACCCAAACGTCACTCTGAGGTCCCTCATCAGTGTGATCATGAGCGGCATTCCTTGAACAGTTCTCCTTCAGAGATGCTAACCCCTTGGCCTGCAGCTCTTTGTTCTATAAAGATCTGCTCCAACCAAGGACGTCCAACAACCTCAGAATCTGGATCTGAGACTGGACCAGCTAGAAAGCAGCCAGCAGTCCTGACCCATCGGCTGAGACCTGGTGAGCATCTCTAGCCTCTCTCTAATTGTGCTTCTCATGTTAGGGTCACCAGAGGGTTTTTGTTTGTTTCTCGTTTTTTTCTCTTTTTTCTGCTAGCCTGCCATAGAGTTCCATGGGGAATCTGCTCACCAAATCGTCTCTTACCCCTATAGAAAGGGACTTCTACTACCAGATTCTAACTCTTCTATCCTCTAACAACTTCAGGTTTTCTAAAGGCACTCTTTCTAAAACTAACCTTAAAAAATTCATAAAACGATTGTTTACCGAATTTCCTAATATTAACACTGAGTCTGTCACTTTAACAGCTTTTTGGAACCAAGTTGGAACTCACATTTACTCTTTACATTCTCGAGGCAATTTCAAAATTACCTTTTTTATTTCTTTATTTCAAGAAATTTTCCGAGCACAGAGAAAACTTTCTTCCCTCCCGAATCCACCCACCTTCCCAAGCACTGAAAACAAAGCCCTCCCTACCCCCCACTCCTGCTGTAGTACAAACACCACCGTCCCCCTCACCTCCACAAGCGCGCGAGATCCCCTTCCCCACCCCGTGCCTGTTCCCTCTCCACCCGTCGCACGGGCAAGGAAACAACTCTCCCCCTCTCCCCTTCGAGCCACTCGTGTCCCCTGCTCCACTGCCCCCTTCCCCACTCCAGCCTGCCGTCCCAGCTAGCCCACTCCCCCTGCACCCCATGCAGCCCCTCTTCCCCGGTTTTTTTCCAACCGCGTCCCTCTGCTGTGTTTCTCCCCCAACTTGCCCCCCCCTCACCCTGTGCAGCTTGAATTCACCAGCCCATCAGCTGTCGCTCCAGCTCAGACCCATTAACAATCCCCCCTCCCCATTCCTAACACAACCACAAAGCAATGCTACCCTCCCTGCCATCATTACGGAAACAACCTTGGCTTCACATTGCAGTAACTTTAATTCTTAGCAGCTTTGTACTATCTCTTATGAAAATAATACACTCATTAATTCTGTTCCCAATGCCAGCCTTTGTAACACCAATCCTCCTCTCCAGTCTCCTCTCTCCCAACCCCCCCCGTTATGCCTGTCCCTGCCAGCCCCCCGTGCGACCCCCTCCCCTGCCTCAATACCTACCACGCCACCACCACCATGTGGCCAAACCATTCCATGCACTCATTCAAGCCAGCTCCAGCCCTCTGCCCCCTCCAACCTCTGCTCACACCTCCTTGTCCTGCCCCACCCTGCCGCGACTTCCCCCAAAGCCCCCCCTTCTCATTCTAAAAGGCATCATAGCTGACACAAACATTCTAACACTTTTGACAACACAGATACAGATTCTTATGATTCAGATAATGACCAGGACCCGTGGGCAAATGTCAAGCTATTAGCCACGCAAAATGGAGATTGGCAAATAGCTCAAAAAATTTCTGCCTTTCCTGTAACATATAAAACAGGCAGAAGAGGAGGTGCCACAAATAAAGCTCAATGGGAAGCATTTTATGCAAAACAATTGACAGAATTATCCAAGATAGCAAACAAAAATGGAAGAAACACCCAGATTTTTAATAATTTTTTAGAGGCAATTTTTTCTGCCTATGTTTTAGTACCACATGATGTAAAAAATCTGGCATAATGTCTTTTAACTCCTGCTGAATATATGTTATTTAAACGAAACTGGAAGAAGCAATAAAAAACATTATCTAACAATTATGCTAAAGATGCAAATAGCCCAAATTTCACCGTAGAACAATTAGCTGAAAAAGGCGATTTATCAAAGCCTTCAGAACAAGCTGACACTTTGCCCAAAGACACATTACAAGACATAGCAAATGCAGCAAAGACATTGTTGCTTCTCACACCAAATGACTCCACACCCACGCTGCATTTTTCCAATGTTAAACATAAAACAGATGAGAGCTTTATCAAATTTGGAGACAGACTGAAAGATGCTCTGAAAAAACTAACAGAAAGCACAGAGGCACGAAAAGAACATTTATGCAAATTTGCTATGAGCAATGCAAATGAACAATGTAAAACTATCTTAAGGTCCCTGCCTCTTGACACAGAACCCACCGTTGAACAAATGGTGGAAACCTGCACACGTTACGTGTCCACTGAAAACACAGTAGCCCAGGCAGTTGTTAAAGGCATTGATGAAGGAGTCACAGGAACTTTTGCAGCAGTGACCTCCAAAGAAAATGCTGCTGCTTCTACTGTGGCTAACTAGGACATTTAAAAAAAAATTGCCCAGAAAAGCCACAAATCCAATACCCTCACACCAATCATCCTAAACCCCAGAAACAGCAAAAGTACCCACAGCATTAAAAAAACTGCCAATGCAGTGCGGGAATGGCACTGTGCCATGACAACAGATCAAAGGCCATCTCCCACATTGTCCTGCCCTTGAAAATCAGTTAAATTCCAGAACATATCAAGAGGATCTAACAAACGGAGCGCTTTAGATGGGAACCAGGCGCAAGCTGGTGAACGCGTTGTCTTTGAACCTCACAGATGGCAATTTTTACCGTGTTCCCACAGGCAAACATGGACCACCAGGTGGCCCTTGGGACATTTTAATACTTGGTGACAGTTTCCACAGCCCAAAACAAATTTCAGTTTTGCCAGAGATACAAACTGTACAATCTGGACAAGAAATCTCTGTCCAACTTTGTTGCACAGACACGCCTTTTTTCCTTTTGCAGGACACACCAATTGCACAAGCCTTCCTGCTTCCAAAGAATTACAACAAAAAAATCCACCTCAACCCTACCATACTGTGGGTGCAGATCATGGGCTCAAAGAAACCCATCATTGAATGCAACATCCTCTGCAAAGGTGAAAGAATCCTCCTACCAGGAATGATTGATACCGGATCTGATGTCAGCATCATCTTTTGCTCAGAATGGCCATCCAGCTGGGAACTGCAACCAGTAGCTGGCATGATTTCTGGAATTGGTGGCGTCACTTTGTCCATACAAAGCAGAAACAGCGTCGTCGTTGAAGGACCTGAAGGCAAGTTGGCAACCATTCACCTGTTCATGGTCAGAACCCCCATCACCTTGTGGGGTAGGGATGTCCTATCCCAATGCGGAGTTTCCCTTCAAATTCAAAGCCAAGATTTCTGATTGGGGTCACTGAAACGCACGCTCTCCCACTGACCCCTCAGCTCACCTGGAAAAGTGAGGATCCCATCTGGGTGGAGCAGTGGCCCTTTCAAAAGTCAAACTGTGGGCATTGCATGCCCTGGTGGAAAAGCAACTAGCCAAAGGCCACATCACTGAAACCATAAGCCCCTGGAGCACTCCAGTTTTCGTCCTGCAAAAACCTGAAACAAATAGATAGAGGCTTCTCCAAGACCTTTGTAAAATCAACTACGTCATTGAAAACATGGGTCCTCTTCAGCCTGGTCTGTCTTCTCCATCAATGCTGCCTCAAGATTGGACACTTGCTGTCAATTGACATCAAAGATTGTTTCTTCAGCATTCCACTGCACCCCCAAGATGCCCCACGGTTTGCCTTCTATGTCCCCTCTCTAAACAGAGAGGCTTCCCTCAAGAGATAACACTGGCTTTTTCTCCCACAAGGACTCAAGAACTCTCCCACCATATGCCAATGGTATGTGACTCATGTTCTCTCCCTTGTTTGGAGCTCATTTCCAGATGCAATCATCTACTACTACATGGATGACATTCTAGTTTGTGCTTCAGAAAAGTCTTACTTGGACAAAGCAGGGAAAACAACCATTGAAACCATCGGAAAAGCAGGATTTTAAATCCGTGAAGACAAACTACAGTCCACCAGCCCATGGAATTATCTTGGACTAAAAATCTGTGAAAGAACCATTGTACCCCATCAGGTTTCCATCCAAGACAACCCAAAACCCCTAAGAGACCTACACAGTTTGTGCAGATCCGTCAGTTGGATATGCCCCCTTCTGGGAATCACAAAAAAAGACCTCGTCCCCCTTTTCAACCTTCTCTGTGGCAAAGAAGACCTGGACTACCTATGCACCATCACACCAGAAGCCCAAAGTGCCATTGTCAAAGTCCTAGAAGCCCTGTCCTCACGCCAGTCTCATCGATTTGAACCTGATCTGCCCTTTCAGTTTGTCATCCTGGGAAAAGCCCCTCAATTCCATGGACTGATTTTCCAATGGGACCCCCAACTCACAAACCCTTTGCTGATCCTTGAATGGATCTTCACAAGCAATCAACCCACAAAAACAATTACCACATTTCAAGAAATTATGGCACACCTGATAAAAAAGGCCAGAGCTCTCCTCCACTTTCTTGCAGGGTGTGAGTTCACATGAATTTACCTGCCATTGACCAATGCAGATCTGCAGCATTTGCTCCAGACCAACGAAAGTCTCCAATTTGCTCGAGATAGCCATACTGGCCAAATTTCCATTCATTTATCCAAGCACAAGCTTTTCAATAAAGATGCAGTTTTCCATTTAGTCCCAAAATTAGTCCAAAGTAGGACTCCCCTCAAAGCTCTAATGGTTTTTATTGATGGCTCAGGCTCTTCTCACAAGTCAGTCATGACTTGGAAAGACCCCAAAACCCAAACATTGGGAATCAGATGTTCAAATAGTGGAGGGATCTCCACAAATTGCCCAGCTAGCAGCTGTTGTCAGAGCCTTTGAGAAATTCCATGACAAACCCTTTAATCTTGTCACAGATTCAGCATATGTAGCCGGTATAGCTATGAGGGCAGAACATGCTTTTTTAAAAGATGTTTCTAACCCAAAGTTACACCAATTGATTTCTACATTGACATACACACACACACATTCAATTTCTCATAGAAAACAGTCCTACCATATTGTCCATGTAAGATTGCACACAAATCTCCCAAGTTTCATCACAGAAGGAAACAGAAGAGCAGATGCCCTGGCCGTGTCTATGGAAGCTGCAAATGTACCTGACATCTTTGCTCAGGCAATGCTGTCACATGCATTTCTTCATCAAAATGTGCCCACTCTCATTCAAATGTTCAAACTCTCAAAAGACTACACAAAAGCCATTGTAGCAACATGCCCAAGCTGTCAAAATTACCAAATACCCTCCATAGGTACAGGAGTCAATCCCAGAGGACTGAACAGCTGCCAACTGTGGCAGACTGACGTGACCCACTTCCATCTTTTGGAAAGTCCAAATATGTACATGTGTCTGTTGACACATTTTCTGGAGCAGTCTTTGCATCAGATCATGCAAGAGAGAAAGCCACTCATGCTGTCAAGCATTTTCTCCTAGCTTTTGTCACTCTGGGAATCCCAAAAAGGGTCAAAACTGACAATGGACCCGTTTACAAATCTTGAGATTTGAAAAAGTTTCTCAGTGAATGGGAAATTGAACACATCACTGGCATTGCTTCAAATCCCACAGGAAAATCCATTGTAGAGAGAACTCATCAAATCCTCAAAAGAGTCCTCAACCAGCAACAAAGAGACACAGAAATGTTACCTCCGGTTGAAAGACTCTGCAAAGTTCTCTATGTCATTAATTTTCTAAATTGTACAGCATCAGAACCTGATCCCCCAATTCTCCGTCACTTCACAAACTCAACCCAAGCCAAGCTCACTGAGAAACCACCAGTGCTGGTGAAAGACTCAGAAACACACCAACTTCCTGGGCCCTTTCAATTGATCACCTGGGGAAGAAGATACGATTGTATATCTCTGCTATCTGGTCCAAGATTTTTCCCAGGAAAAAACATAAAACCGTATTTGGACACTGCAAAACCCACCCCCTCAAGCACCAGCAAAAATTCTCCTGAGTCCAACACAAAACCTCCTCAAAACCAAACCAGCTCTGCTTGGAGACAGGCGTCGCAGAGCACCCACATACCAAAGAAAAGATCGTCCTGTCACACAACAGCAGATTAAACAGAAAACCAAGCAGCACTTAGCTGCTTCAGTTAAGTTTTAGGCTAAACTTAGTTTGCTTATAAAGTAGTTTTTAGTTCAAATGCTATAAACCCCCGCTGAAAAAAATAAAATAAAAATTTTAAAAAATGCAGGTTTTCTCTTTGTTTGGGGTTTTGGGGGTGTTGTTTTTGGTTTGGTAGGGGGGGCTTTTTGTTTATTTGTTTTGTAGGGCTTTTTTGTCTGTTGTTTTTTGTTTTTGTTTTGGTTTTGTTTTGTTTTGGTTGGGTTGGTGTGCTGGTTTGCCTAGAGGGAAGCTGGCTGAGAGGGGTCTGAGAGGAAGAGCTCGGGGCCCTGAAACAGGAGAGCTGTCCCCTCTCTGGGAGCATTGTCTGTGAGCTACAAGTACCAATCAGAGAGCTGATTTAGTGGTTGACAAACTGAGTAACCAATTAAAAGTTATTTTGTTTTCATAAATTACAGTGGTAAAGCTAATCCAGCCTCTTTTCTCTTCCATTGGTGGCACAGGTAACAGCCAGAAGGGGCCCCAGCCTGGGTTCGGCTCGGCCTGGCCCCAGCTTGGGCTCTGCTCAGTCCTGGCCTGGCTTGTCCTGGCCCCCATGCCCCCCTTCCCCATGTGGCTTGGCTGGGCGGAGGGTAGGAGAGCCACTGAGGCCTCCCTCTTTTCAGTTGGGGAGTCCCAGTGGCCAGGGCAGGGAGGCCTTTGCTGAAGTCCTGGTCAGTATTAGGGTTGTTATCCAAGCCAATATTCCCTTGTCTCTGAATGCTAAGTAGAACAGGCATATCTGTAACACCAGCCACTGTGTGATATTAGCATTTAAAGCAGATCTGAACTCCTTGAAAACTCGGGTAGCCTCAAAAAACTGGGTGATGGGTTGGGAGAAGATTTCCCTTGCATTCATTACCTCACAGTAAGTACTATTATTGAAATAACCCTAGAAACACACAGGGTACAATAGTTGTGGATCCATGTAGCCACTTCCCAGAAAAAAAAAAAACCCAAAACATGAATTCCTGACATAATCAAGCACCAAATGAATAATAGCTACAATAATTTTGCTGAGGGGCCCCATATTCAAATAAGGGCTTGCAAATAGGAGAGAGATGTCTACAGAGCCCAAGCCAGATTAAACTGGACAACATGTTGCCACTTAGGAGCTGCTATTCCTGTCTTAACTCACCTCTCAATGCCCTCTGTCCCTGTTCGGGCGCCATAATCTGTCCTGGTTTGAAGAACAGGTGTCTGCCAATAAAGGCAGAAGCTCTTCTTTGAAATAGAGAATTTAATTCCTCTCCCTCTCAAATATTATAATTGAATCAGAAACTGCAAGGCAGAGATAAGGGTGTAGGAGTAACAGCTTTTTACTCATATATCTAACTGTACAAGCAGAAAGAACAGCGGTTATTAAAATTAGCAACAAAACAGAACAAATAACTCACTTCCAGTCCTTTCTTTTGTCACAGGCACACCTTGCCTGTGTCTGTTCCCTGTGGTGGAAAACGTGGCAGAGCCTGCACAGCTGCAGAGAGCAGGTGGGAGCAGAGGGGCCAGGGCAGCATCAGCGGCTGCGCTGTGTCTCAGCTGTTAGCAAGGTGGAGGGGCAGATCCTCGCTCACCATTTGAGTCCTGGTGGTCAGCTGTGTCTTCAGAGGTAGGAGGCTGGAGTGGAGCAGATGCAAGGCAGTCTGACAGCAGAGTGTCTGGGTCCCCCATGTTCTGGCTGCATGGGCTGCAGATGGCAGATCCTCCTCCTCCGATCTCGCTGGATGCACGAGTCGGCCAACCCCCCCCCCACCCCAAGAAGCCAGCTCCCACCTTTGTTACGTTTTCCCTTTGTCTATAGTCCTCAGAAGGTCGTGGAGGTAGCTGGCAGGCTTTGTCCGCATGATAATGGGAAAAATTCTTTAAACTGGGATAGTAAAAAGAGCAAAAACCCAACCCCCAGCAGTTGGGTTTTTTTCTTGTCATTGTCCATGGGGAGTGAAGTTAAAGAGTGATATTTTTTCTCATCCCTTCCAACCCACTCAATCCAGGATGTGTCTCTTTTTTTGCCTCCAGCAAACATACAACAAATAAGGCAGGGAAAATCACCCCCACCAAAACCCGAACAACAAAAACAAAAAAAAACCAAAACCCAAACAAACCAACAAAAAGTCAAACCAAACCAAATCAAGACAAGCAAACAAAACACAAAAAAAACCCCCAAAGACCAAAAACCCCACAAACCAACATCTACTTCTATAGTAAAGGTGGTCTTAGGAATTGTGCTCTGTAAAGGATGAACACTAATTTCTTTCCAGGGATCCAACATTATCACAGACTGTAAAGACCCAGATGAGTTGATAGATACAGCTCTTGGCTTCTCACCTGTGTTAAGCCTTTACACAATTGTGTTTTGTAGTCTCAAATCAATCCTTTCTGAGATGGAATTATCACCTTTAAATCCACTATATGTGATTTAATGTTCTCAGTCTTTGTGGGAGTCCAGGACGTTCCCCTGGCTTCCTTGGGGGTCTCAAAACGCCCCTGGCGAGGGTCTCAAGACCCCTGAATGAGACCCAGGTGTCTCAGGCACTGAATTCAAACCCTTGGGGGAGATTACCAACACAGAGGGGAGAGAAGCAAGCCACAAAAATTAGTAAAGTGTAAATTAGATTGTTAGAATGTACATAAATATACTTTTGGGGATGTTTGTGATAAGAGACGCGTGGCCAACATGGAGAATTTAGGGCGTGGTATACCTCTTCCTCCTTCTTCCCCATGTCATCCATGCTTGGTGACATGCTGGCACTTTCAGATTGGATGGGGACCGTTTAACAAAGTTGTATTGTATTGGAAAGTTATTATAAATATCTAGTGTGTAATTTAGAGTACAAAAGATAAGTCCTGCCCTGCCAGGGTTGATTCCGCCCTGGATGCCTGGCTGAACAGACTGCGGTTAGCTGGGCAAAGAATTCCTGAGATAAGAAATAATAAACAATCCTTGAAGCCTCTGAAAAACCATCTCCTGCAGTCTCTCATTGGTGGCTTTGGGAAATACCTGGATTTAGACCATCTGCATGTCCTGCTGGAGGTGATTCCAAGCCTAACGGGACATCCCAGACAGCGACAAGTAATTTGCATTTGTCTTTCTGGCTGACAAAAAAACTGGAATACAATTCTATTTATAAAAAGATATTCTATCTTAATTACAAATAAATCCACTTAGTTATCTTTTTATCATTTTTACCATTTTAAAACAATATTTTTCCTTGTTTAGATAAGCCATTTTAGAAAAGTAATAATAATTTCCTCTAATTTGCTGTAGACTTTTGAATAAAGACATCAAAAAACATGATGGAATTCTTAGGATTTATAGAAAGGTTGCCTCCTTAACACAAATTACATCATTACTTTTGTGAAATACCTTCTAGGGTGCATCACAAGTCTGAGGTTGGAAACAGCGCACTAGTAAGAAAACTAAAGTTGCATCTTGAAAGTGTAAAAAAGTCTGTGCAAATATGGGGATCTTTTTCTTACTTTTTTTTCTCTTTGTCTTTGCTTTTTCAGTAGTACTTCATAAAATGTGGGATGTTTTTTGACATGGAGAAGAGTAGACACATAATGTTCTGGTGTTTTGGTACAGGGAAAACCCAAGTATCACACTGCAACTTCCATTTTGTACTGTCACTTCCATAATGCATTAGAAGACCAATTTTTTGCTATGTGCCTTGGATCTTATATGAAGCCTTGCTGGAGCAAAACACATTAGTGACTCCATATCGCAAGTTCAGCTTTGCATTGTAGATTCTCAATCAGATTATTCTTGTGCAATTTTTTTAAACAAGGTCAGTTGCTTACTGCTGGCATGGCAGGGTAATACTTGTGCTTAGCATGCCAGACAGTCTTCCTCCATTTTTCGTGGTCAGCTCTGGGATGAGAAATCCTGCTTTTAGAAATACCTGATATATAACCTTGGACAAGCCAGCAGGAAAATTGTGAGATTGCATGTCAGCAGCTAGCTTGTTTCACATATCAGTAGTCTCTTCCTAGATGTAGCTTATCTCTGAGTACACAAAGCGGGACATAGAAAAAGTGATGCACGCTTTTTATTAGGAAGGTTTGTTTTCTCCTCTGACAACCAGCTCTCTCTTAAGAGGAAACTGGGATGGAGACAAAGGAAGTGAAAGCTTTAATATTTTCACATGATGATTAGTGAAAGGTCTTTTAGTAGGCCTTACAAATAAAGTGGGCTATTAATATGACAACATAAACACAGCAAAATTTACAGGTATGTCTTGGCAGGGGAAGAAACATATGCATGTGCTCTCCTCAAAATTGGTAGCCACGTATTTTACCAGTTTACCTGGATTCATGCTGTCAAGCTTTAAACAGAAACATGTTGTCTAAGAAGAAATCTGTCTGCATGAGATGACAACAGGACTTCATGCCTTTTAGGGAGGCAAATAATATTTGACACATGTCACAAGGTATTAAGCATCAACAGAAGTCTGAGTCATATTTTTTAAGCAGTTAAGGTGTAGGGAGACTCTTAAGGAAGTTGATCTACAACTTTACCAGGGTGTAAAGAATAAAAATAATTAACTGAAAGAAAGATTTCAGATAAAATTGCTCCCAGAGTACTGGGAAGAATGACTACACTGGCTGAGACATGGTAGACTCAGAAACAGCACTGAAACACTTAGCTCATACAAGCAGTACAGAGGATTAAGTTCTAAATGTAATGTAGCAACACTGACACAAAACAAGTTTTCAAATCATTTGGGTGCCTGGGTTGACATTCAGACTTACACTCTCCCTATGCATTTGATTTTAAAGATACCATGACTCTGTTAATTGTGAATTTCAAGTGGAGTAGTTTTGCTTAAAAAATTTAACAAAAAAAGATGTAGCATTTTAACAAATATTTAGAGAGACTTCTGTCAAACAAGTGAGAAACCAGAAACTGACTGTAAAAAAAAAAAATGAAAATTTGCCTTTCAATTTGGTAGTGAAGGAAAATTAATAGGAAGACTATGGAGAAACAAGGTATAGCAGAACATAACAAATTTCACAAATGCTCATATTCAAATGAAACTACTTTTTTTTTGAGGAGTGATGGAAGTTCATACAACACATTCCATGAGTGGAGTCTTAATGCAGTTCTTTTTTAAGAGCTCTCTTTAGCTTTCTTATATTGAAGATAAAATTTCAGACAGAATTGTGTTGTCAGTATGAAGTGATTATAGCAACTTTAAAAAACCCCACATAAATTTCCCCTAAAGGATAATAAGTGTAACTCAATATTTATTCTTCTGTTCACAATACAAGTATCAAGAATAAGAATGTAAGCTCAACTGGTTTTATTAATTAGATTTTGCTATAGTAAAAGGGCATACAAAAATAGCAGGAGTACTGCATTTTTACTATTTGGATATGGGATTATCATTTACAGATTAAGAAAACTGTGGATGTGTTTGAGTGTGGGATAAACCTGATCAGACTTTTCTGGAGTACCAATCTGGGCAAAAGGTATTTGATGCTCTGAAAATCCATGTATTCCCCATTACGTTTTTGCACTATTGCTAGTGATCTTTTCCAGTGTTGCACAGCTATATATCCATGACTTATAAGCTTTAACGATCACAAACAACACATGTGCAAGGTTACAAGTCTTGTGAAATTAGTTTCTGCTTTTATCTGCTCTAGAGAAGAAAAGCTTGGAAGAGAAAAAGTTTGCTTTTTGTAAATTGGTGAGTCTCTTCACATAAGCCATCCAACAAGATCTAGAGAACATGCAGCAGCAATGCCAGCACAATTCTTAAAATCATACATGTGTTAGATGGGGCTGCTAATATAAAGAGTGCTAGTTTTGCTTGTAATGGACACATGCAGAAAACATGCTGGCCCTCCTATTGAAAGGAAAGGACAGCCACACCAGTGGCTGGGACCATTGAGAAGAACGACTGCTGGCCACCTGACTAGAGGGAAAAGATCCAGCAGGGAAGGTTAAAGGATCTGCTTCTGTAGGAAAAAAAATTTAGTAATCTCAGTATTAAATGGGGCCCTGTATCATTAACTCTGTAATGGCAGGGAGTACCTGAGACCGGCTGTGACATTACAGAGAGTTGATAAAACTCCAACTAGCAGGAACTTAGTGAACTATCTTCTGCTTTGAGCACCTTCTGAACTGTGAGCTCTGGGAGCACTGTTCAGAGAATATCTTGGATGAAATAATAGGTTACTTAAAACCCTCCAAAGCTGAATAGTCCTAAAGATGTGCTAGACAAATAATAATGGTAAAAACTGTATTTTATTCTGCTTCGGAAAGAAACAGAAATGAATAAAAAGTCATATGAATAGCCATGCCTTTCACTACAAGTGCTGAGCCCATCAAAGTTTTTAATAATTTAAAATAAATTCGGTGCAGAAAAAGATAACCATGAATTCATCTAACATTTCTGTGAACAGTACTGTCTTACATCAAAGAAGGAACAATATTATAAAGATTTTTATGAGGAAGAGGAAGGAAAGTACAATTGCTCTTAATTAACTGAGCCCCAAAAGAAAAGTTTACAATTTTTCTCTCTTTGGTAACAAATCTAGAGCAAAAGATTTAGAGTTAAGGAGATGCAGAAAAAAAGCACCTTATATACCTAATAGAAATTTGCCAAGCAAAGGAGACTCTTACTTCTAATGAAAGCTTATTGGATACCCACAAACACAAGAGAGAAGATAAAAACAGTGGAAAAGAGATTTGAGAAAGATTGGCTAATGAGAAGCAGCATAAATGAAACAACAAAACATCAAACTGCTAATGCTCTTGTAAACATTACAACATCTGATTATTTTTCCTTGGAGTGTGGGTGGTAGTGCAGAAGATATCAGCAGATGGTATAACTTTTCATGAGCTTCCATGCCACAATAAACTGACTTTGCACAGTGGTCAGGAGGTGAATCCATCTCAGAAATGGCAAGAAATATCAGGGATTTTTAAAATTAAATTTAATATATGTGCATGAAAAAATGTGATGCAAATAGAAGATCTCCCCTCTACTCAAATGACTTAGAAAGAAAACTAAGCAATAGTTAGTTTGACAGTGCTGAACTCATAGCATGTAAAGCACCATGAATACAAAAAGTGGAAAACTACATACTCAAGTTATAGTGTTATAGTCTTATAGAGAAAAGAAAAACTGTGATAAAAGCATCAAACCTTTGATGTGATATACTCATTGAAAAGATCGAAAAAAGATTGAGAAAACTGAGGAGGTTTTAACTTGAAAAGAAATATTAATATATTTGCGTATATGTTGCTTGAGTATTGGTCTAGAATTCCAAGTCCTTCAAGTAGTTAGTTGATAAAAACATTGTCTGGATTCAAAAGGCAAAACTTGAAACAGTGTTATAATGATAAGATAAAAACCAGATCTTTAATGAATGCTTTCAGGTACACAAATATGGCTAAATGCACACATGATAAAGGATTTCTACAACTTATGAATATATATATATATATATATATATGTAAATATATGTATGTGTGTGTGTGTGCATGTATATCTATACAAATAATTTTTATTATTTATATAATTATTTATTGTATTTGGCAGGCATATCCAATAGGATATCAGTTGGGCTAGTAACGCACCCTTAGGTCAGCCTGTTGGAGTTGGTGCAGGGGCTTCTTTGCTCTATTTTCTTGTTATGTCTCTTAAGTTCTAGTGGAAAACAAAATGACATTATCAGAAATTCTCTTCTTAAGAAGAAGACTAAACAGAATTTCAAGAACATGTTAATAAGGTTTAGCTAAACTGTGAGAGAGGCAAGGAAAACTACTAGAAACTATACAACTATATGTTAAAAATCAACGAGGCCACAAATACATGAAAAGTACATAAATATCTAAAAAGTCTTTAAGCATCAAAAGAAGACAGTATGTGTTGTTGTTGAAGCAAATGTATGGAAAACATTGACTGTAAACATCATGTATCTACATAAATGTAAAAAGCTCAAACATTTACTGTTGACTGTAATGGAGAAATTACTGGTGCAACAGCAGCTGCCAGCTATTTCTCTTTGCTCCAATGTCTATCAGTAGGGTTCTGAATCCTGTCATTACAAAACAGTGTATATATTCCTTATCTCATTGACAGATCTAATTTCTTTATGCAGATGTTTTGTTCTATGCTACTGAGTTGTTTCGTGGGAAGAAAACAAGAACATATTTTTAATTGTCTAGAAAATGAAGGATTTTGTATGCAGTATGAATTCAGGTGAAATTCAGAGAAGCTTGGAGATACCACTCCTGCAATAAAATTAAACAAGTGACTTTGATATGTATTCTACATAATAAAATGAATATGTATCTTTAATATTAAAAAGATAATTTATGGTTTAAGATTAACTACAGCTGATCAAGTTTTCCTCAAAAAAAAAAAATGCAGACAGGAAAGGTCTGGGTCAGGATAAAAGTTTTTTAAAAATTATGCATATTATCTACCATAATATGCAACTGTGACACATACATGCACATTACATACTAAGGGTTAGTGATCCTTGATACCAAGGTACAAGGTCTCTTCAAACTTTTTAGGAAAAAATTTACTACTAGTTTGCAGGAATGCTGGATAAAGTTTAGGCCATAGTGGACACGTTCTGTACAAATCTGGGCCTTGTATGCACCACCCAAAACCTATATTTAATTGCTATGTTTTGCTGTCTAGTTATTTTTCTGCATATTTTTCTGTTTGTTCACACACTTCTTTAACACCCTAGCTGTTTTTGTGTATTTCTTAGTTTAGACCAGTGTTTATAACAGGTGCATAGTGTGAGAAAATTTTAGGAGTTTTTCTATAACTTGTTGAAACTCCCCAAGGCCTCTGGAACATAAACTATGCTAAATCAGGAGAGTAGAAGTTGAAAACACAGAATACCAAGATTAGAAGACCCAAGATAACGGGGCGCGGCGAAGATCCAGAAGACCACCAATTATTGACTTTGGGAGGTTTGGACTGGGTGGATCAATACCTTAAAATTACCAATTACAAAGTGTGTAACCACGTGGGTGATAGTTCTAGAAATCTATAATTAGGGTGAATTGTAAACAATAAATCGGCTTCTGCAAAATCCTTCTGACTTACTGTCCAGAAGTCCTGTTTTTTCCCGCACTAGTTAGCTACATAAGTAAGGCTGTCACTTCTCTCGGGTAACCTCACTGATGATAGCACAGTTCATGGCAGGAATTTACATGAAGCAAAGAGAAAGAAGGACAGGAAAACACTATGTGCCCAAAGATACCTCACTGAGACTACTGAGGTGGCACCTATCTCTCAAGACATGATCATATGCTATGAAAATTTCAAGCTACAGACTTTAACTTCTGGAAAGCTTTTAGAATTCTGTATTTGGGTACCTTTAGTTAGAAATTGCTATTATTATATTTGAAGTAGAAAACTAAGAGTACAAGAATATGTGTGAGTCGTATTACTGTTGTTTTAATATTGAAGAATTAGAATTCAGGCTTCAAATGAGGCATATCAAAAATACTGAAAGGTTCAGGGTCATCTTAATATGCTGTGGTCAGTTTGTAACAAATCCTGTGTGATAAAGGTGAACAGCTTTCCAAACATTGTGTGAAAACATAAAGTAATTTAAACTTTTACATGTTTGCAACAAGCACATGAACGCTGATTGCTGTTTACCTGAGGGAATGGTGGTTTTATCTGCATGGGGTTTGCACTTTTATTGAATATCTGTCTTTATAAGATACTTATTTTTCCTTACATAATTTGTTCCTCTTACTGATTTTTTTTCTCTGTCCACTGGTGTACTCAAAATAGTTTTTATTGTAAGCTGATTTTTTTTCCTCTTTGTGTTGATGCTAGCTTTTTTGAGACAGCTGTCTGGTGCAGCCTGGCTTATAAATCTTTTGGTAGGTTTTTTTGCCACACAATGTGGCTAATCTTGAACAGAAGGTGTATGGGATGCAGGAATAAAATTTCCCCAGGACCTTCCAGTAAAATCCCAGTTGACAGTGATATTGCAGTACTATTACATGTGTAATATTTGTATTTTCCAGTTAACCTTTCTTTTGCAGTCATATCTATATTTGGGTGTATTAGCAACATTTTAAACTAGAATAGATGAAACTTCAAAACCCTCTACCTATTCTGAGTCTGACATCATACACCTTAGCAGAGCATGCTTTTAGCAGCTTTTAGAAAACTGCCAAATTTCATACCCATTACTTGCTTTTCATTTGTTCTAAGCTATTTAGACTGCCATTACAATAAAATTAAGTTTTTCAATTCGCAAATCTCTAGTGATTCCAAGTTTTCACTCGATTAATGCAGCTCATCTCTTTCAGCTGTGCTAGTACATCTGTTCTGCAGTAGAGAAGATGATGGTATTATATAGTTTCAATTACCAGGACAAAAAGCCTCATCTGAATCTTGACTGAAAATTCTGCTGTTTTCATTTCTGGATAGGTACTTAATATATATAAATAAGTACTCAGGTGGTAAGCAGACATAGTTTTGGATATTGGAAACATATATATATTTATATGAATTTTTGCAGTGCTTATTTCAATATTTTAGATCCAGGGTAGAAACTGCTGCAATGCTCATACAAGAAAGTATCTTGATTTCTGAATGATTATGAAAA
The DNA here is from genome assembly GCF_029582105.1 of Oenanthe melanoleuca. Classification (NCBI taxonomy): domain Eukaryota; kingdom Metazoa; phylum Chordata; class Aves; order Passeriformes; family Muscicapidae; genus Oenanthe; species Oenanthe melanoleuca. The sequence continues at coordinate 13,495,995 of NC_079362.1, forward strand.
ACGAGATTTGAGATTAATTCCTGGTTGTATTGACGTCTTTGGGGGGACTTCCACTGAAGCTCTGTGGAACCCATTTTCCATTAATGATACCTGGGTCATGTATTGTGCAAATCTAACTCAGAGTGCACTGACTATATTTACCAGAGCAAGACTGTAACCTGAAAGCTCTATGTTCTTTGTGGGCCCTACTGTGATTTTTTTCTATTAATTTACTATACATTTTAAAGCACATCATGAAGTTTGATACAATGTCCAAATTGTGACAAAAATTGATTGATTTTTTTTTCCATTTTTCAATTTCTCAACAGTCTTTGGTTATGAATGAATGAATATAATTTTACCTTAAGTTCTCTTTACAGTCTTAAGATTGTCACAAGAATGGATTTGGTATCTCTTTCTCTTCTTGTTACAGTCTTTGTCAGGAGTTCTCACAGATCTTTAATACTTGAAGTGTTCTCATTCTCATTACATACTCTTTATAGACAGTAACAAAGACAGAAAAGAAACAAAATAAGTCCATTCTCATTACAATGTGAAGACTGTAATAAGAACAGAAATGGCACAAAATTTATCCTCCTTGTGACAATATAAAAATTGTACCAGGGTAGAAAAGCATATGAGATTAACTGGTCCTCAAGACAAAGATACAAACTAGAACTGAACCTTGGTCCAAAGCAAGATATTGTTGCCATTAATAAATCACCCCAAAGTGTGATCCTATATTTGTGTATAGATAGCATATGTAAATCACCTATAATTTTAAAAGCTCGGTAAAATAGCTTGAGTTTTACATCTATGTCACCAGAGGACTGCAAAAGGACATACAATTTTGTGACATACAAAACTTGAAGTCAAATTTCAGTTCATGTCGTGGTTGGAAACAATTTACAAAAAACCTCTAAAATTTAATTCTGACTGCCTAAGAATAAGAAAACCTATTATTTGTATCATTGAAATTTAACCAAATATTTAAGGAAGTACTGTTAGCTTTGTGACTTTTCTTCCAGATAACATAAAAACTTTAACACTTCTCATTCCTCACATGTCCTGGACTTCATTCACAAAAAGCTTCAGATAGTAAACTCCTCCTTAACCCTCAGATTAATCTTGTCAGTCAAAATTTCTGATCAACAAATGTCTTCTCAGCCATTCCTTGTCAAAACCTGGACAAATGGGTACTGTTTAGACAGTATCAATTTTCTAAGATCTTCAGTAGTTTAGGTTGTGCTTGCAGATGCAAGGGGCTCTTCTGGTTTCAGCAAGGATAGATTTAATGTTCTTCTTTAGGCCTTAACAGTAATCATCATCTAGGGAATTGAAGACTGAAGAGTTCCTCCTGCTGATTGTCCCTTTGGTGACTTTCCAAAGCAGCCCTGCATGGAGGGGGGGGGGGGGGGCCGTGGGGCGGGGGGGGGTCCCACCCCAAGGTGCCGAGATCTCTCTGTGCAAACTGAGATTGGCATATGCTGCTCTGACAGGATTCAATAAGTTATGTAGAGCAATCTTTAAGACTAAAGAGTCCACATCTTTTGGGGCATTTAGCTTCTGATAACGAAATTGTGATATCAGAAAAAACAGTGCTAAACATACCATCTGGGAGCATAAGCATGATTAAAATAAGATGAAGAATTTTTTTTCTTTTATGCTAATTTATTTCACTTTAAGATGAAAGTACTTCCCTATATCTTACAAGAATTTAGTAATCTATAGTGGTTTACAAAATATCACATCAAACAATAAACCAAGCTAAACAAAACCAAAACCAAAAAACTCCTACCAAAAACTCAATGTGTTTTTGAATCCTCTGCCTCTAGTAATTCTGTAAAAAATACCCAAGACATAATCCTCTATGATTTTTCTTGAAAGCAATTTTCTTCTCATGGCCTCATGAGGTCTATCTGCTGTGGTTTATAGGGTGCACTCATTTGAGCAAGTTGTTAGTATTTCTTCTGTTGTCCTCTGACTACTGATCTGTCATAGAAAGATAGATGGACTTTTCTTTTTACTACTATAAACATGCACCATTACAGCTGGGAATTTTTGCTCACTGGTGTTCTCATACTGTTTTCTGAAAACTGTAGCTACAGATGATTTCATATCACTTGACTGACTCCCAGGAATTTTCATGCTGTACACTGCTTATATATGATAGCATGAAAGCTAACTATTGTACAGACCTACATGTCTCTTAATACAGTCCTTTAGTCACTAAATGTAAAGGAGAGGAGTAATAGTTTAATAGAGAAACAAAAAACTTTTAGTAAATTTTTATTTCTGTCATCCTTTTGTTTTTTTTTTTTTTTGTTTTGTTTTTTTTTTTTTTTTTACTGGTTTAAATTCACAAAGCCTGATTATAAGCATTCAGAGTTCCTGCAATGTTTTGAAAAACAATCCAACAATCCTCTGTTTTTTCCATAATGCTTTATTGAATGATCTCAATGAATGACTCAGCCTTTCTTGCCCTTTCTTGTCCTCTTAGGTAAAAAGCCATTTACCAGTAACACCAGTGAAAATCCTTCATATGTCTGGCCTTTCCTTATCTTAACTGTAAGCTTACTGAGTTGGACACCGCTTGCTTTATCTCTTACTTAAGTACCAGTTATATGTGCAAATACATGGGTTTATTTTTTTGGAAGCTCTTGATTTTTAGCCAGTCTCAAACACTAATATTTGTTAGCCACTCTCACCTGCAAGTTCTAAAACATTTAAGTCCCTCAAAGCTTCCATTTTCTGCTGGACCATCATTTCCATTGTATTGAATTCCTAACATTTGGTCAAGAGTGTAAACAAAAATAAAACAGCTGAAACTCAGCTCAGAAATATGTTGGTGTAAGGGTAAAAAATGTTATTTTAAAGTGACCAGGGATTATTATATCTCACTTTGGTTTCAGTTAGAGTTCTCCACTGTCAAAGCACATTTCTGCTGTGGGTGCTCTTCTACTGAAAAGAAGAAGTCCTCTAAAGCATCTGATGATGAATGTTAAATATTTTATTCACAATTAATTAACAAGATGTAATTGCCTAAATCTGACATGAATCTTAAGAGATTCTTTTCGTGTCTTAAAAATACAGCAGCAATAGAGTAATGCATATGGAATTAGATGTTTCATCTTGTTGTGTTGCTAACAAAAGTACATTGATATATTACATATAAATATGTATGTTTCCTAAACAATATGAGTATATTTTGGGGTCTAGTTTAAAATTTTGCTTCACAAGCTTATAAAACTTATAATTCAAAGTACCACTTCTGGTTTTATTCTCATGTTTTATAATAATTTCTTCATTAAAAGTTGGCCTAAATATATTCTTTCAAGCAGGGAAAAGGCCATTTTTGAATTTTAAAAAACTGTAGAACTTCCTGTCAGTAAAATAGCATTGACTCAGTGTCAGTCATCTAAAAAGTAAAATATTTATTTGACTATATACAGTTCATTACCTATTTATGAATGGTTAAGTTTTTACAGGATGCAGAATTAACTCTTCTCTGTAGCAGACAGGGATAAAATAAAAGAGAAAGAGTTAGCAGAGACTACCATTACCAAAGCAATCCAGGCAGCGCATATAAATGCCTTTTATTTCTTACTGCTGACAGTAATCAAGCACTTAACACTTGGTTGCACTTTATTTCTTAACCAGAATGCTAGGAAATGCTTGAAAATAAAATTAAATTAAATATTCTCAATTACAGTGTATATATGAGTTTTGGTTATTTATTTAAAGTAATGATCTTGGCATCTTTCCCCAGCAAAATGTGGCTATTAATTTTTTAAAATTTGTTTGGTTTGGTTTTGATTTTGTTTTTCCTGGATTTTGTTTTTTGGTTTTTTTTTTTTTTTCCTTTGAATCTGTCTCTCTTGTTTAAAAACTCCTGTAGAGTGAGAACAATTGAAACTTCTAAACACTAGAAACCCCCACAGCATTTTTTAACATTCTTTCAATGTGCAACATTTTTGCTGGACTCAGCTGAGTGTTTCATTGCTCTATCTAAGACAAAACACACAAGAGGAAAACCCCATCCCCCTAAAACAAAAAAGATATAAAAAACTCCCAACATCATCAACAACAACAAAACACCACCTGCGTCAAAATCTATTAATTCTGAAAACTGAAAGTTATCTACTTGAGGCAAAACAAGCAAAATCCACTAAATTAAGAGTTGTATGTATGTAAGACAACATAAAATTTTGATCAATATGGTGCTTATGAAAAGTGCCCTTAAAACCTCTGGAAAGCAGAATTTCCTTCCATTTACATAAGCAGCTGAAACATGTTTCCTCATGATGTCTGCCCACAGGTCAACTCTGATACACCATATCTGCAGGTATGGCTCATTTAATGACTAAGAAAAGAACATTAACAAAAAAATTGCTTGTGTGGATCACTTTTCTGATGTAGAAGTCAATAAATATCATATAGTCATCCTAATTACTTTTAGCTGATATTAACAACAGCTGAATTTGAACTAGTGACCCATAGGTGAAAGGCTTATGTTACTCATCTCTTCCCAACTCGTGCCTCAACTACTGCTGATGTTCATTTGACCACACAAGAAAAAGTTTTATGAGTTTGGAAAGCTGCTGGATGTCTGAGTCAAAGACATAATTCTGCAAGTCATGTGTAGTGCACCTGCTCTTACAGCAAGAAATGTTAATATAAAGAAATCTTTATAGCACTTTGAACAAAAACTAATATTCATAAATTCATAGAATTATGGAATCATTAAGGCTTGAAAAGACCTTTTAGATCATCAAGCACAACCATCAACCCAGCACTACAACCATGTTCACCACATCCTCCAGTGCCATACACAAATATTTTTTTGAACGCTTCCAGGGACGGTGTTTCCATCTACCTGGGCAACCTGTTCATTACTTCTTTTCCTGATACCTAATTTAAACTTTCCCTGGAGCAACCTGCGGTTTTTCCTCTCATCTTGTCACTTGTGTCCTGGGAAAAGGGGCTGACCCCCACCTTGCTACAACTGCCTTACAATTAACTGTGGAGAACATTAAGGGCCCCCTGATACTCCTTTTCTGCAGGCTAAAAACACCCAGCTCCCTCAGCTGTTTCTCGCAGGACTTGTGCTCCTTAATTGTTTGGGTTTTTTTCCATTCTAAAAGGAAAACTGCCTTCTTCTTCAAAGTATTTCTCTTTAGGGAATATTCTACAGTTTTCACATTTCCTGTAAGCTCAGCCATATGCCATTTTGCCATTCTTTCTTTAGAAAGAATTTAATGGTAGAAAACCTTTTAAAGTAGTTTGAAAAAAATTGTGTTAGTTAATATGCATCAAGTGGAACTTAAAAATAATCAAGTAGTATCACTGTGTTTAAAAAAGCAAATACTTCAGCTAGTTGTCTGAATTTCTGAATTTCATCTGCACAGTTAAGCTGGGGTTCAGCTTTGATTTGTAAAATACTGGTACTTTGTAGCTTATTCAGTTAAAATGGAGGAAAAAATCCCTAAGACTATGAGACTGCTCTAGAGTTGGGTGTTTTCCTTGAGAACCTTTCACTGATTTTAGGGAACACAGAATTAGATCTCTGAATATGAATTTGTTTCTGTTTCATATACTGCATCATGCGGTTTGCATGGAATTTACTTCCTTCACCCTACTTGGCCTAGAAAAAAAAAACAGTTTTGAAGGCCAGCTTCTTTTTATTACAGTGCTTGCCAACTTAAATCTTTCACTTGGAAAATGTACAAGCTTTGTATATACAGATATATACAGAGCAACAACTTTGATCACTACCACTTATCAGTAGCATGTTTTTTATATTTTGCTTCAACTATCTGAGCACAGTTAATGGATATTTATTTTAAGGTAATTTAAAACAAACAAACCAATAAACTGACAACAAAACTAACAGAAAAATAGAATAATGCATCCTGTTACAAAATTTGAACTTGGCATTTTCAAAGAAGTGGGTTATTCTCTTTTGCTTATTCATATATATACATTGTATATTTTCCTAAAAATAAAACTGCATCTGTCCTACCTTTAACTAATACTTAAAACTTTAGGCACTGAGCAGGGAATTAACTCAGGACCCTTAAAAACTGAACCTGCTGAGAACATTATTATATGAAACTTCTGAAAAAAAATATAGAAATATTATATACATCTTCAGTATTTTAAAGTTATGCTTTCCATTATAAAATCTACCAAAATACTGTAAATTATAGTAATTTTATTACAGGTCTTTCCAGGTAATTATACTATGTTGCAGCATAAACGTAAAGCATACAAGCCAATTGGGTTGTAATTTAAATACAGCAATTTTATCTGTAAAGTCATTGCTGCTTCTGTGGTTTTTTTTGTTAAGAGCCTGTGTGTTAATTTTTGTTTGGTTCATCAGACAGGACAATGTAGGACTGTAAATTCATTTAAAAGAGAATAATTAACCTCTTAAATAATTAAAAAGACCCTGAATATTTTCCATTAAACACATTAAAGAGTGAAAAAATAAATTAACTATTTCTTCATGCATGAAGTGCAAAACAAAAGACATGGAGTAGGTGAAAACAATAAAATTAGTTTCACAAACTAGTGCTGACACTTGGTCAGCATGATAAGAAATATGATCAGCCCCACAGCCATCTATCAAGACAGTTCTTGTAGGTACTATTCAAAGGTGGATTTTAAAAAATGAATTTCTAGAAAGCTGCTAAAAATTTTGTATATGTGTGAGCAAAGCAACATTCCAGAGTAGAAAGCCAAAGATACTTGTTTAAAAAGTAATGAGTGTTGTCATCATTGATTAATCAGAGGCACAAATCAACTTCTAAGGTGTAAATGAAAGGAGACTGATACAGGCACTGATTGTGTGTGAAACACTTTGGTAGCAAAACAAAGTAGGTTCCATTTTAAATAATAAGAAGTTGGGAGGTAAGAAGGCCACAACTGGCTTCTAAATAACCTTGCTGTACCAGATCTCAAATATTTTACCTACCACAGTGCAGCATATTAAGAAACAATGCTTAAGAAATGTTTCTCTCTTAGACACTCACAGGGAAAAAAAAGAAATCAAAAATAAAAATATTTCTTAGAGCAAGAGAAAGAATTCATTACATGCCTACATCACAAAGTGCTTATGCATTAGTCCTAAAATGAAGAGTTGCAACTTAGACCACGGCAACACAAATCTCTAGAATATAGCAACACCAATTCTGCAGAATGTTTTAAAGCTATCTTCAGAATGTGCATTTTAATTATTCATAGTGCTAGCAGAGTTAAAGACAGATGTTTACTGAAATGACATAGATATCTATACAAAAAGACAAGCATCAATCATACGCTCATCAAGAATGTAATTCCTTGTGGATAATAAACAAGTCTAAAACCTTTGAAACTGTCAGCATTATCCCACATGTAATGTAATCCACGCTCACTACAAAATATAGCAAAAATAGCAAAGTTTGCACACTAACAAAGAGATCACTGCTTTTTCATCTTGTAGCCATTTACAGCCTCAAACTATCCAAAACATTTCAACATTATCATGTTCCTTTGAGGCAGTGAATAATTTCTTAGTAATGCTATAGTTTATAGTGCTAAAGCTATAGGGTTTTTTTGTGGAGTTGGAGAGGTAGTTGAAGGCGAAAATGTGGGGATTGGGTGGGGAAGGCTACTGTGGTGTTTTGTGTTCCTCTTTCCTGGTCCTGGTTCAAATATTTGAGCTATGTAGGGAAGGTAGATATTGACAGGACAGAGTTCATTTATGTAGAAGGGATGAATCAAATGTCCATAGTCCACTGTCCTGGAATAAAGACCTCTTCCTATCCTATAGTTCTTCAGTGTAAAAGTAAATCTTTGCAAGAGGTCATCTTCCATGACATACCTCCTACCATTCTACTTAAAAATCAACATGAGGGAAATTTTTATCAAATACTTTGTCCAAACCTCACATTTTCTACTGTGAGACAAACAGAAACTCATCTCAGTCCTCAGCTTTAACAAGGCATTTTGCTCCAAAAATTAATGTCAGAAGTAATGAATGGCTATAATATTACATTTCCTTATTTTAGGGGGCTATAAGCAGCAACTCAAAGCTATCCTGAAGTATTAATAAACATAGAGTTCATATTTAAATAACCTAGATTTATCAGTGCCCAATAGAACTTGCAACCAAAATCCCTCTCACCATCTGTGAACTTTTTTTATTCTTAGAGGAAAAACTCATGGTGTTTTAAGCAGAGATTGATATTACTTACTCATACCAGTGACTATGGGCAAGTCTCTCTCTCTTATCCTTGAGTAACACCATTTAAAGGAGCAATCTCTGTGCATGGTCCGAAAAGGGGTGTGTTAGCACTTCTTATGATTAAGAAGAGGGACTGAGCTTTTATTGGATATTGTAGTTGACTGTCAGTCAGATATCTCCAGGCCAGCTGTGTCAGTTCAAAGCTTTAGATAAGTTATCACACCATCACTTGTTGGTTCATTTATCAAGAATTTTACCAGGTCTGCCACATCTTCACCTCACTATAAGCATGTTTAACTTTGGGATTATAGAGTCTGGCTGGTTTCAACATTATTCAACACCTTCTCCATTCACCACTAGTAGCTTTGCAAACAGGGCATTGTTCAAGTTGTTTTATGCCTGGTCTAGGCACAGCATCCAGCTACAGTCCCTTTCACTTGAAACAGTCTATTCTATTAACTTTTCAATTTCATACAAATCCAGATGTACAGAGAGAGGAAAAATCCATACAAAGCTATGTCACAACGATGATGATGATGATGATGATGATGATGATGATGATGATGATGATGATAAAATATTTATTTCACTGGGTTTTTTTTTTATTTTTTTTTTATTTTTTTTATTTTTCTTTCTCCAAGCAGCAGATAATGGCCATGATCCACAGGTCTACAAGTATGCATGAAATGAAGTTTCCACAAACTTTATAAGGGAAGAAGTTGTTAAATTTTTATGATACCAAATTACACATACAACACAAAAAATTGGTGACATCAATCCCTGTATGTATTAAAATTTCAGGCCATTTATTTTCCATTAGCCACCAGCTTTATGTGGCTATCAGAGGAGTGCCTGAATGGAGTACATTTCAGAAAACATGCCTCAGGGTTAAAAAGAATTAGATCACCTCTTCATATTCCACCACAAAGGCAAAAGATTGACTAGAGTTAATTTAATTTTTTTACTAGCATTTCGAAGTTGCCTGCTGATTTCTTTCTGAATTAAGCATATATATTAATAGAATTTTAATTCTGTAGTCCAAATCGAGTTTTGACTGTGTTCTTAAAATACACTGATAAATTACAAATCAGCTGTGCCAAGTATTTTCCCAACCCAAAGAGAAGAAATGAGTTATAAACCACAAAAGTCAAGAGACTTACTCACATAGGAGTAAGCAACCTTACTACTCTCAGTGAGAACACTTACCTGAATAGTCATCCCGTTCATAAAGAAGGAAGCCTCAGACCTCACTCCAGATTTCATTAAGGTCTTCTGTGAACATTGCTTAGCTGAAACTTCGCACAACATCTAATGTCCAAACACAACATTCCCAAGTTTGGTGACGTGCTTTCACATTGCATTAGATAACCTATCTGGGACTCAGGACCTAAAGCATTAACAGTTCCTGTCTTCAAACTCTTAGTCCAGCAATTTAGTGTTCAATTTCCTAGGACAAAATAAACCAAAACCAAACTACAACTCACTCTTTCCTCTACGCGCCCCCCGCCTGCCCTCGCTGCCTTCCTCCCTCTCTCTCTTTCTCATTCCTCTCCCTTTATCAGAACACTATCTAGCAAAAACAAATCTGACAATTTTTCTATTACAGCTCTTATATGAGAAGCTGTTCAGCACTGCTCTGAACAATTTTTGGCTCTGTGCAGTAAAAATTCTCTTTACGGGTGATATAACTTGACTTAAGGCAGAAAGTCCTGCGGAGTTGAAGTAAGCGTTGCATAATATGAATCACAAAACATGAAATATTTGCTTCTGGTCAGAACTAGGATAGCTTCAGGCCAGAAGCACAGAATCTCTCTGAAGAAAAGCTGAAAGAATCAATTGTACCTTTTGTAAAAATCTAGGGAAAGGTTAATCCTAAAACCAAAACAGGTTTTTTTTCTGTTGTTGTTTTTGTTGTTGAAGACACAATCCACAAATCATAATGCAATGCCTGTTATCAAAAAAAGGAAAAAGCTAAAACTGAGCTTACAAGATGATGATTACTAGGAAATTTAGGAAATTGTGACTACTTGTGACTCTGAATTAATTAGAATAATTTCCAAGTAATCTCAGCCAAGCATTTCAGATTTCTAATATTTAAGATAGGTCTTTATATGGGAGATCAAGTGTAATGAAAGTGCTGAAAGGAAGACAGGAACTTGAAACCCAATGATCAAAGTCTTTGTGAGCAAATAGGGTTAAATATGGTGAAATACATTTCTCAAACTTGCTGTCCAGCAGAGAGTCTCACTGGTGTCTGGATAAACAGAGGAAAACTTGTACCTTGCTATCTCCCCAGTAAGTAATATTTGTAAGTGGAGGACATTGAGAGGGACTAAAAAAAAAAACTGTTCTGGGGGACAATGGAATGGATTAGCCTCACAGGCTTTGAAAAGAAAAAGTCTGCTCCCATATTTACATTTTCCAAATACAATTGATGTATGTTGAAGTTAACATAGACAATAAATTCTCATTCTTAGGACCATTTTAAGACATCACTTTAATTCTTCCTATCTGTCCTATTGTTCACTGATGTCCCATTTTTGCCTTTCACAACATATGAATGATATGTTCCCAGCAATTTTACAAAGCAGGGCTTTTTGTGCACGCAATCAGCAGGTGCAGCAAAAGCTTTGGCACGGGGAGAAATAATTACCACTTTCAAAAGCAGCTCATCTACACTCTATTGTTCTTAATTACATCTCAACAGGGACAGTTATTGGTGCACTAGCTTTGTAGATTTATCATATAAAAACCAGTATGACATAAAAATCTCCTTCGGTTCTATGTGTAAGACTCATTGACTCCACAGCAAACGATGAATCCCACTTTTAGGGATGACAATACTTCTTCAAGGTCTTGAGTTAAGCATAAATTCCCATGAAAACTAAGTTAACTGCATTTCAAGCATCTGGCAACCAACAAGATAAGTCTTACTGTTGCTTGTAGAGATGATTTTACAATATTTATTGTAACTTATAAACTTTTTTTTCTCTCTCCCGTGCATTTGTTTGGTTATTCAAGTAGGCCTTTTCACAGGTCTTGAATTAAAAAAAACCTCATATAGTGCAAGATTCTGAAATCAGAATATAGTTACTAACCTGTAGTTCATCTTCAGCTCAATTTTGTGGATCTGACCTCATTGTCTTAAAAAACACTACATTTTCCTATATGCATTTAAAAAGATTGCCCAGATTAATTTTCAACATACTAAATACTCTTAAGTCTGGGCTGAATTTTAGGCATTAGTGTTGTTTGTCTCAAACTTTTGCTTCTGTTGTAGCCCACATTAGTTTTTGATGGACTAATAGCTCAAATAAAAAGGGGATTGTGTAAAGAAAATAATATGATTTTATTCTCATTAATCTATAGATTTCTGTTGCTGGTTTATTATTGTCTAGTTCTAGTTTGTAAGCAAATTAGTGAGAGATTCCAACTCAGAACTACAATATAATAGGAAAATTGAAATAAATACAAAAACCACTGACTTAACCTGACAGAGTGAGGATACAGCCTGACACCCTGTTGGTCAGGGTGCTGGTAGCAGTCTGATTAAATGGTGACTGCAGTCCTGTTGGAGTGACAGATGTGGTTCTGTCGAAGCAATGATCGTGTAGTGAAGTCTGGTCCTTCTCTGGCGGTCCAGTGGTGGTAATGGAGCTCTTGTGCTCTGGGAATCCAGTAGGCAATGCAGTTTATAATGTTCCAAACCCCAGACTATATGGAGGCAGAAATGTTTGTTTCCTCCCCCTGGGCGGACCATTTCACAACAAGATGATGTAATTTTGAGTCATGCAGTGAGAATTGATGGCCCATTAGCAGAAGATATTCCCTCAGAGGGAGGGAGTTATCAGGGCTGTCTCATGGAGAAGATAAAGAGCACTGCCCCACCTGTTTTAACAGCTTATGGAGATGGTGATAGAATACACACTTTTGATTAGTTTTACCTGTAAGACATTGCCAGGAGTTGATCTTGATCTGTCTCATTGTTCCTTTTGCCTGTGTATATACCTCTTTTAGTAATGGTTCTAAAGAGTAGGGGATATATGAAAATAGAGAAATTGGTGTACCTCGCCATGCGTTTCAAACAACATTGTCAACGTGACTACAAATATATAGAGAAAAGAGACATATTAAAAAATGAAAGGCTAATTTATTAAACTCTCAGTTAACCAGCAAAACCTGCATAAAAAGATACTGGCATCATTTGCTCCGATATAATGACTTAATGTTGATTGTATCTTAAAACCTGATTTATTACAAGCATAAATATTTTAAGCATTTATGCAACTGCAGTATCTAACATCTCAGTTTAATGTTCTGTCTAAAGAACTAATTCCTAAGAAATTACTTCTGTAGTTCTTATTCCCTTAAACCTCCATTTGAAAACAATGGAAATATACTCACATAGACTAAAAATCTGCAACACTTTTGACCTGTCTCAGAGTTTCTGGGAGTCAGTGTTCACTGAATTCAGTTAGCACTGAAGTTAGTGCTAACTCAAGTGTGTAGCAAAAGCCCAGTTATGCAAATGCCACCTGAATGGGCTGTCTGCAATGTACAATTTATTCTTTGGATTTGATCCCTTAAGAACCCAAGTGCCTTTTACAAGATGCTTGCATGAGTGGAATTGCAAATTCTCCTCTTGTAAAACTCAGATAGTTAATTGTAAATCAAAAAATAAACTTACAACATATTTTTCTTCTTTAACTCACAGGTATTCTGAAAGAAAGTGTAGGAGGTCTCTCATTTTTTCTCCTTCCATAGAAAAAGGATCATTAAACATATTTATAAGCATATGTTTCTGTCCAGTGACTTTTATTATTTCTAAATAGCAGTGTATCATATTTTCCTGGGGAAAAATATTACTATTATGAAGCAATGTACTTGTACATACTGCATGTCAAATAAAAATCTAATGGTTCAGTGTCAGATGAAAATTTACATTATCCTGAATCACAGTTTCTAACTAATCTTGTAAAGAGACATGCTTAGTGATTATCATTATGCTACACTATTCAGTCCTAATTTAATATTTTAGAAGTAATTTTTCATTTTTCTTAAACATAATAGAATGAAATATTTTTATTCAGTGATTTCAGATCAAACTTTGTGGTAAAAGGGAACTTGTGAGAGAAGGAATTTTTTCATATAAAAATATAAAATCTATTCACAGTTGTTGAAATAAAGAAAAACCTGTAGAATCACTCCACATAAATGAGAAAAAGGCAGTAAATAAGAAAAAAAGCCCTCATATAAATGAAAAAAAGGCAGTAAATAAGAAAAAAAAAAGCCCTCATATAATTTAGAGTTTCTCAAGTTCTACATATATCTCAGGTTAATATAAAATAATAAAAATTAGTAAAAAATTTAAAATGCACTTGTGTCTAAAAGTACATATTTTACCTTTGTTGTGATTTAAGGCCAGCTGACAACTAAACCACTAGCTCATTTCCCTTCTCCTTCCGCAAGGGAATTGTGAGGAGAATAAAAGAAGAAATTTGTAAGTTAAGAACTGTTTAATTATTGACATACAGTGAAATCACTGTAATTTATATAACCCAAAGAAAAAACAAGAGATGTACAATACAATTGCTCACCACCTGCTGACCAAGACCAATTCACATCCTTGAACCCTGATCAAAGCTCTCCCCATTCCGTGAAAATAATTATTATTATAAATATTATTTATAAATAAATAATTATCTGATTAACATGTCTAGGCATGACATTCTCTAGTGTGGAATATCAGGTCATATGTCCCAGCCTTGTCCCTTCCCAACATTTTTTGTGTACCTTCTCACTGGCAAAGCAGGAGAGACTGAAAAATTCGTTGACTTATAATAAACACCACTTAGGAACAACTGAAATGTCAGTGTGTTGTCAACACTGTCCTCATACTGAATGCAAAGCCAGTGTTGGACCAGGTACTGAGAAAAACTTTACTCTATCCCAGTTGAAACTAGGGTAACCTTTAATCCATTTCTTGTGTAACTTAGCCTACTGTAAATCCCAGATGCTCTGCATCAAAACTATTTTTTTTTTTTTTTTAATGAATCAGAGTACACCATTTAAATTAAAAGCTAACAGGAATACCAGTTTATTCTTAGTGGGGTTTAACACTGTCATGCTGATAGCAAGATATCTGGCAGTGACTTTGACCACCAGATTCTCACTCTCTGTAAATCTCCCAGTTTCCAATGATTCAAACAGGATTAAGAGTTACCTCAAACAGAAAAGGAGAAAAAGGTAATTTTTCTTTCACATTATTTCTCCTGGCTATAGGGTACATACCACTGGTGGAAAAATGCCCCATTAATCATGTGCTGCTAGCTTCTGGGATAAGATGTTGAATTGTTTTAGGCAGTGTTTTCTTGTAAGCTACTGTTTTCTGGTGGTTTCAGGAGCGTGAAAATAGCCACTTAACAGGGTTACTCTTACAGAAAAGTCATAGCAGAGTTATCTCTCAAAAGGTGGTATCAGTTAAGCAAACAGAAGTTTCTAACTGACTGGTTAAAATGGGAGGGAAACACACATCCAGAAAGTATTTGTTTACACCCATAAACATCAAAACAATGTTGTATCCTCTTTCTGAAAAGCTACAGAACTGTGTTTTTCCTCTTTTCAAAGGATGTAAAAATATTGCGTTCTTTAATCTTGTAGGTACATTTCTTCTCTTTTCCCAGAGTATTTAGGAAGTTGAAGAATCATTTAAAAGGTACAGAAGTTTGTCTTCTCTCTAAAGAAGCATTATTTTATGACACTTTCTCTTCCTTGTGATCTGATGAGTTTAATTTGGATGTAGTTCAAGCATGTTTGAGCATCTGTCTTTCAGTTCATATTGTTCTGGATGCAAATTGGAATGTTTTGCCTTTCATGCAGTTTATCTGAGAGCAAACCAAAGTAAAAATTGGATCCTCAGATTTTTATAAATGTATTTGCAGATTATGGTAATGTTTAATTAAATATTTTTTTTATTAGTGTCTTTATCCTGAACCATTTACATTCTGTTTTACCTAAACGTTTTAGCTGAAGGAAGAGGAAATGTCAGTAAATTGAAAATCATTAAATAATTAAGGAGTTCCTGGACTCTGAGTTGTACGTAATTGATGACACAGTCTCTAGTTTTAGTTAGATTAAAATAAGGAAATCAGCCTTCTATGGCTAAATTCTGTCAATCAGTTAAAGTATTGGCACTAAGATTAGTGATTGGACTCAACCTTTAATATCAGCTTTTAACAAAATACTGTCTGAAGTGTCCACCTATCTAGAAATCATCTGGCTCCTATAGGTAACCCTCGGCTAGGATTCCTGCATTTCATGTGACAGTCTGAGGTAACTGATGTTAGGTTTTTTAATGGCTATGAATTTAATTATGTTCTCTGAACTACTCTTGCAAGTCAAAATAAAAATAGCATTCCCATAAGGATTGCTAACCTGAAGAAAAGCTGCTAACCATAGTAAAGCTGTTTTCTGAATGGCAAGACTGAAGAATCTTTTTTTTGTCTCTGTTGCAACAGCAGATAACAGACTGCAAAACTCAGAGTCACTGCAGTAAGGTCTCTTATGGGTCAGGATAGGATAGTGGTGGTCAGGTTATGCTCTGTGCTGGATGTTTTCATGGGAATCACACCTCTCTCTAGTACACTTTTGTAATTAATATTGCTGCTCTTACTACTCATTCTCTTGCCTCATTGCTGTTTCCAGTAAATTGTTCTTATCTCAACTCATGATTTTCACCTTTTGGGCCTCCAGTTCTCTCTTGACATGACTCAAAGGGAAGGGAGAGGGAAGAATGAGTGAGTGGATGTGTGAGTGGGCTTAGTTTGGAGGGTTTTGGTGGAAACAACAAATTCGGGAATAAAATTCCTAAAACACAGCAGGCTTTTACAAAGAAGCCACCATAATCATGATGTAAAAGAGAAAACTGATAAGAGTCCAGTTAAATAAAGACTTATGTTGAATGCAGATGTTAGCTCAAGAAGCACCTATCAGCCTTTCCCTGGATGGTGACCACTAACTGAATTAATATATTCTTAAATATTATAGATGGGACACTTTGATCCATTTCAGCTACAAGGAACTAGTGAGCAAGGAAATTTTTTTCTCTCTTAATATACAAAAAGCCCCCTTTCCTTCAAATAATTTAAAGCTTTAAAAAACAATCATCCAGTTCAACACTGGCAATGAAGCAAGTTACCTGGGCCTCACAGGGATGACTGATGCAACAATTAATATATAAACAATACAAAATCAACTATGGTTAAGTAAATGAAAAATGGAATTTGCACATGCCTTGAATTAGCTTTGATTTAATTATTCCTGTTGACTTTTGCTGAATCCTATGAGGAGAGGCATGTAAATGAGAAATGAAATTAGGCAGTTTATTCAAAGTTAAGTCTGCTGGAAAAAAAGGTAAATAAATATAAAAAATATTGGAACTCATTAAGCATTTTAACCTTAGTCAGATGCTAGAAACCAGGTTTAAGTTTGTCCCACCTTAAATTTTGCTGTAAAACATGAAAGTGCTTGCAGTTGCTAGAGTTACATATTTTATTGTATTTTAAAAGATTTCTACTTTAATTCAAATTGCATTACATGGTTTTCTTTCTAGTAATAAATTGACAAGACTGAAAGAAGCAGTGCCAGTGTTTCAAATTGAACATATTTCTCTATATACTCTTCACAGAATATAAGATCCAAACTCTATACCCTCATGAATATCCTCTCCCAGTGCCACAACTCTTTAGTCAGCTGCACTTTGCTCTTTGACTTCCCACTTAGCCTGACTTTTCTGTAGCACACTGGGTGGGGAGCATAAAGATCTCAAAGGTATGTGAAGCCCCATTTCCTTCCAAAATAGTCTGAATGGTGCAGCTGACGTGTCAATATGATACAAGTCTTGAATGACAGCAATGTGACATTATGGTGAGGCACAATCAGGTCCATGAAAAGTGTGCTGTCCTAGAATGCTGGCAAGAGGCCTGCACAGAGCTTTACTCTCAGCAGAGCAGATTCACAACAGTAAATGCAGTGAAAAGAATATACATTTCAGCCATTCAGGAAATTACTATGTTTTTTTAGCCCCTCCTTCTTTAAAGCCCACCTCAGAATATTTAGACATTTATTTTACTTCTACTGCAAACTGCAGTAGAAAAGCAAAATGCAAATTCATGCCATTTTTATTCGCATATGTATGTAAAGGACAAAAAAGTTTTTCTCAGTTACCATATGTCAAATATGAGCGTAAAGACTCACAGTGGGACAAATTTGTACAAATAACCTGTATTTTGTGTAATGTGGAAGCTGCAAGTCAGCTGTGCACCAGTGACAGACTAAGGGACATAAAAATAGCACACACAGAAGAAATTAATCCTGTTAAAATTTTTTTTAAAGTTCTAGAGAAAGGCAAAAATCATAAATTGAAAAGCAGTTTTTTGCTATTTCAGATGCTTGTGTCTAAGTATTACTATTAGTGTGAATCATAGCATACAGATGAACTGTGGGGTGAGAAATTAAGGTTACTTAATTTAATCTTAATAATGAAATATTACATTGTAGAACTCTGAAATAATTATGGATGTGAAGAATGGAGAAACTTATGTTACATGGAATGAAAGAAATGCTGTATGAAGGAAATAATTAAGCTTTAGAATCTCATATATTAAAGTCTCCCTGATGCAACATAAAATATATGATATTAAGTAAGCCCCATATAGTGTAATTGAAAGCACTCAAAAGAAAGGCAAAAATATTGATAAAAAGACTGCAGTGGGAATAAAGACACAATGTAAATCTTTCTGTAAAATTGAATTGTATGAAAGAATTTTAACTCAAAAAGAGGAGAGAAATGAGAAAAATTAATTGCAATATAGAGATACATAGTAAAAAACCCAAAAAACACTAGAACACTCCTGGAAGGAATACATGGCAATTAATGATTACACATCATATTCTCTCAAAGATGGGAGAAATTTAATTAATGTTTGCTCTTAATAAGAAGTTTTAAAGTCAGGTTTTATTTATTTTTTTATTAAAGTTTTTTTATGTTATTCTATAGGAGAAGATTTAATAAATACTCTCTGCATGGATATTAGAGGATTTTACTGCTTGCTAAGATACTGCAAAAAACTTCAAAAAAATTATTCTGTGAGTATTTGTTGGAATAATGTGCAGTGCAATATTACATTTGAATGCACAGACATGGAAAGTATTTGTGATGTCTGTGCAAGACTGTCCAAATTTTTGAACATTAAACATTTGAACATTTTTTTTTTATATAGCATTAGTATATAAAAGTGACTGAATCCTTTGAATCAAAGTTGCGTAGATGTTTGAATTAATGATTTCTTAATACATTATAAAGATTTTCAGATTAGACCATAAGCTAATTAATAAAGACTGTTCAAACCTGTTGGTACTGCATGATTACATTCAGACTTAGTATAGGCAATTGTGTGTGTGAATCTGCTCTAATCTCTGGTAAACTTATACACAAGAACAAAGGCAACCTATCCTGTCATGCCAGGTGCAAAGAGATACATTAAAACTAACAAAGCAGCAAAGGGACTCAAATTGAAGCAGTTTTTAAATTGACAGCTTAATGAAAGCTGAGTGAAAATACTGTAGTTAGATAGAAGATATCTGTCCTCAACTCTTCCTGAATGATGGAATGTTATGAGATACTTAAAGTATCCAGTCTATGTCTGTATCAACAGTAATTCAGGCATGACCTGTTCCTTATAATGTCACAGAGGTGACACTCCACAAAACTTCATATGATCTGTAGATTCTGTAGTGTATCTTCTTCATTAAAGAAATCCTTCAGAAGTGCTGCATGACATGACTAATGGATGCATGATTAAATCTTGTGTTTCTGTTTTAAATAAAAATCTGGGAGCGTAACATAATTATAGAGACTTACGGTGTAGTAATGTTACGCAGGAAAAATGAAAATGAAAACTTCAATAAATGGCATTATATAAATTTAATACTATCATTGTATATGAATCCATAAATTCTAACTATAAATTCTGATGAAACTCATGCTTACAGATTTCCTCAATTTGTTGATGTCTATTTAATGGTTTCAAGCAATATTTCTAGTTAATAATTCTCCATTTCTGTTCAGTGTTTTATACTCCACCCTGCATTTTCAGAGAAGTATTACACATCCAAATTATGCCCTCATTGTAACACAAAACCATCCTTGATTGACAGCAGCAGCAAGTTCATCACTTTTTCAATTCATTTTTTACAGCGTGATATAAATGGTGTGTTACTGGCAACAAACATAAAATCATTTGCAATTCTAGTTGAGCCATTCATGCTGCTGAGGTCAAGGGTATGCCATTACTTCAAGTTTAAAATCCTCAGATATAACTCAACAGTGCAAATTTGCTTCAGGCAGGTGGCACAGAGGTTCTCAGTTTTTATTTTTTTTCCTCCAAAATATTAAACTAATTGGTCATTTGTTTTGTGTTCTGAAAGGGAAAGAAAAAAAGCAAGAAGAAGTTTGTAACAATTTGAAAGTGACTCTAACAAGAACTTCTACAAAATTTTATCTGGGCAGGCGATTAGCCCATGGTTTATAGACAAAACGCTGGGCAGGGAAGGCCAGTTAAATGAGAACAGATAATGGAAACATTTTTCTGCAAAACTGTTTGAATCTCAGTAATTATTAGATAATGTAACTTCATTTATTATGTACCACATACATATTTCTAAATTTACTTCCCTGGGATTGGTGTTAATCAATGTTTATCTTGTTTTTCATATTCTCTGTATTCTCTCTCTCCCCATCCCTGTCTTGCAGAGCAGCAATAGCAAGGAGCTTTTTGGGTGCTTGGCCACCAGCTGAGCTCAGACCACCATGCTTACAGTCAGATAGATATACATATCTAAATAAAATATGCACATATACCTAAAAATATGAAAATTTCTGTAAACCTCACTGTTAAGGTCTATTATGAGTCCTGGTGTGCCTGTTATTTTTGTCAAGTCCTGTTAGCTTTGTAAAGTTCTGGTTCAAAGAAGTATAGGCTCCTCTTTTGAATTTGATGTATTTTTCACATTCCCCCAGCCAAATGGCTAATTGTGAGATCCAGTGAAAGCATTTCTGAAGCCATAAAATGTTGTTAGTGTTGTCAGCACTTCATTGTCAACACGCTGAGGAAATATGAATGAAACCCTGGGGTCACTGGAATCAGTGATCAGCTGCCTCCACCAAGGCATATTTTTAATTTCTGAAGCTATACAGATATTTGCTATCTGTTTAATATAAAAGAATGACAAAAATATTGCAGTGTCCAAGGAAGATAGGTCACAGCTTCAGTTTAGTTACAGGTTAATTTAAGAGCCAATGCTAATACTACTGACACCAGTGGGGCAAAACTTTCACCATATACAAATGAAACCACTGAGAAATGCACAAAAACAAACTAGAACATCTCCTTACATAAGTGATGTGTAAGAAACATGCACAGAAACTATTACATGGGGTTGGGACAATCGTTATCATGAAGGATGAACATAGTTCCAAAGAAATAAGTTAAAAAAAAAGGTTTATTCAAAGTCACATGTAAAGAAATGAAGAGAGAAAAGTACACAGGTGGATATTATGCACATATACACACAAACAAGTGAAACAAAAATATAGTAAATCCCTAATTAACATTTATTGGAAGGCATGTTTATTGGCTTATGTTTTGCAGAAAAATCTTTCTCTTTTACATTAGTAGTAAACTACATCCACAATGGAAAGAAGGGGAAAAAACGAAAGAGAGATTTTTGATTTTAAGAAAACCCTATAAATATGTTGCACATTGTTATACCTGGTACACTTAATGTATGGGGAAAACCAAGGTTCTTTCTCTTTGGGTAGACAAAATGGAGAAACCAGCCAGATTTTCTCAAGAGCTAAACATCGCACAAAGGTTTGCAGGTAAAAATATAGAAAATTAAGGACACTTTGGCAAAGGAGTAAATACAGCACCAAATTCAATATAAAACCCTGATTATAACACTAGATAGCATTAATTTTGCATTTACTTAGCCCATTTAACCTAGAAACCCTTAAACCTGTAAAATACTAAGTTACCAAAAAATGTTTAATGAAATAGAGAATTAGCAGAAGAGAGAGAAGGACAGAAAAGTGTGGGAGTCCAGAGTATTCCTCTGGCTTCCCTAGAAAGTTTAAGACCCCCCTGGCAGGGGTCCCCAAAGACCCTGGAATGAGACCCAGGTGTCTCAGGGGCTGGATTTAGCTCCTTAAAACAATTTACCAATATTGAGAGAAGAAATGCAAGCCGCAAAAATAAATAGAGTGTAAATTAGACTGTTAGAATGTAAAATTAGCAGATTTCTAGAATGTTTGTGATAAGGGACACATGGCCAAGATGGAGAATTGGGGGTGTGGATACCTCTTCCTCCTTCTCCGTGTCATCCATGCTGGGTGACACGCTGGCACTTTTAGATTGGATGAGAACAGAGCTGGACCATGTAACAAGATTGTATTGTATTGGGAGTCATTTGTAAATACCTAGTACATAATTTAGACTATAAAAGATAAGTCCTGCCTCTGCCAGGCAGATTCTGCCCTGGACGTCTAGTGAGCAGACTGCTGTTCCTGAGATAAGGAAGAATAAACAACCATGAAAACCTCTAAGAACAGCCTCCTGCAGTCTCTCATCAGCGGGCATCGGAAAGAGCTGGGTTCCAGACCACCTGCATGTCCTCCAGAGGTGACCTCAGGTCTAAGGAAACACCTTGGGATGTGACAAAAAGGACACATAGGGCTACCAATTCCTAGAGTTCCAGCATGAGTTATAAACTCCAGAAGAAGGCAGGGTCTAGATGAATGATCGCCTCGTAGTCTTTAAACCCTTGGTCTTTCATAGGCCTTTCTCTCACATGAGACTACTGGTCACTCGGCCAGTCAGGAGCTGGGTCAGCACTGCCCCTGCTATGTGGTTGATTGATTGATTGATTAATTGACAGGTCTCCTAGTCTGGGAAGCCTGGGGCAGGGCACTGTCTCACCAGAAGCATTGCCCAACTGGCCCCCAACCACACACACACACTGGCTCAAGACACCAAACTTATTCTGACACACATTCAGCACTCTGGAACAATCCTCCCCTGATGAAAATAAATGCACAGATGCAGTGTCCTTTTTATACCACAGGCATTGTAATTATCTATCAATCAAATAAATTTTAACTTTAAATTTAAACTTTATAATGAAAATATAAATGGGTTTTTCTGATAAGTGTTGCTGGTGTAAAGTTATGCCTTTAAAGTTGAATTTAATCCTATTTTAGCAGTCAGTCCTGGGATTTATCCTGAAATTATCTTCTATATTCACATCTTCCTGTGTGCTCCCTGGCTGTGTGTAAGTGGATAGCATGGTTTTGCTAAAAGGTAATATTAGTTGTAATACCTTTATAATACATTTATAATGTAATACTTTAGGACACTATGCTGTATGTTTGGAGAAAGTGGTGCAGTGTGCACCGTGTTAGAGGGCTCTTGCACCATGAATGCTCATTTCTGAGAACTCCAGCTGGTTAAAACAAGATTGGTGTATCTTGCACGTCTAGGGTGAGTTCTAGATCAGTCAATGATCTAATGCATAAATGGAAAGATCAGCATGAGTCTTTCATTAAGAAGCTGTCTGACATGCCCTAGGTACACAGTAATGTGCTGACAGCTACAGCAATAGCCTAGGAACAAGAGGGGAAAAACCCCCTGGCTTAGGCAAAGTCACAGATCTGCAAGCAGATACCAGAATTTAAAGTCCCTAAAATGCAGGAGCAAAGTTTGTAAGCAAAGTTCTCAGGCTAAAGATAAGAAAGTTGAGTTACTGAGAAAGAGTGCCTTTTAAGTCTTTGCTGAAGATTGAACCTTAAGAGTTGTGTAAATTTGCATACAGTGTATAATCCATACAAAACAAAAGAAAATAATTAAGAAGACTAAATAAAGGGAAGTAATTAATATTTAAGCTGATCAGAAAGATAGAAAATATCTCCTTAGCAGAGAACTTGAATGAGAAGTCTAATCCCCAGTGACTGTTAGAAAAAAAAATTATGACTATCATCTCAAGTGCTAGAGGCACTTTTCTGAAGGTCGGATGAAATAACTTTGCAAACCACTGAGTATAAGAATGTGCCATATTTAATGGTAACCTTTAGTTGTTTCAAACTTTCTAGCCTTCAAGCAATGGCATATCCTTCTGTAGCAATTTACGCAGGTTGAAACTGAGATCATACACAAGAGAGCAATTTATACCAGGTAATGGTTTACATGCCATAGTTACAACACAATTTCCTGCTAATTTAAGCACATCTGTGATATCTAGTTAGAATGGGAAATGGTCATAGCAATAGAAACTTCTTGCTACAGTACTACATATACAGTCACTCTGCCTTAGTTTCTTAAGCACTAAAGAGTCTTCGCTGTGTTTAGCTTCTAGGCAACTCTTGGTAGGCTGACCTCTTTACATTTAAATAAGCTAGTTTGCTTAAAAGTAGGATGCATCTTCTATTCAAAGTTCAGCTAACTCCTGCATCCGATAGCAAATGTCATAAAAAATTTCAGCTAATCTGAACACTTACATGGACATGATTTCTACTCATATGCCATTAGCATATTAAAAAAGAAATATTTAAGAGATTACAATTTTGATTGAATCTTTTTTTTTTTTCACTCTGTAAAGAACTTATCTTGAAAATAAATATTCAGTACTCTTTTTTTATGTTTAGTATGGCTGAAAAGAAGGTGAAGGAAAGGAGGTAAATAATCTTTGAAGGGGAAGGATGGCTACCTGATTTGCAGGTGTGAACTAGTTTTTGACCATTGCCTTTGACTGCTAGTAGCTAAATTCGGAGTGACCGGCCAGTGATAGGGAGCAATGATAAATGAACCAGGAGACATTAAAAAAAACAAAAAACAAAAAACAAAAAAACAAAAAACAAAAACAAAACAAAAAAATCCAAACCAAACCAAAACAAAAAAAAAAACAAACAAAACCAAACAATAACAACAACAATAACAATGAAACATGCAAAAAAAACCAACCAACCAAAACCGGGAAAACAAATATCTGCAACAGCACCTATAGTACATTTTAAGCACAACATCAACAATGTTCTCCTCTTTAAAAGCAATTTAGATTCTGTCAGAAAACCAGTCCTTTGATGAAAGGCATCTGCTTCAAATTGAACAACAAATATAAATTCATATTTTCTTAAAACACTCAGAATTCCTTTGTTTCTGAAGAAAATATTGAGACTTGAAACCTGCTGTAGTCTTAGCAGAAGACATCAATTTCAAAAATGTCTACTTTATGTCACGTCTCAGTTAGATGAAACCTTTCCTCTTTCTATTAGCAGTGCTTGCATACTGGCACCCTTTTCAAAGACAGTGGTAAACCTCAGTGTGAGGTTTAAACAGCTCTTCAGCTGGAAAGCTGATGGTAGTGCTGAAGGGACAAAAGGCTTTTTGCTAGGGCAACACTGTCCCTTGAGCTAACCATTTTGCCATTTGGACTCCTATACATATAAAAGCTGTCTAAAGCTGACTTTGACTGCAGACTTGGCAGGCTCAGATATGTACGAGATGTAAAGCTTCTTCATGGCGTGTGTGCTCAGAACAGCATCACTCTGCTCCAGGTCACCTCAGAGCCTTGTAAAGGCACAGTTCCCCACACCTCTCCTCCCTCCTGTATGCTTACCTGCAGTTTACAAAGATTAGGAGGGCTGCTGAAGTAATTGATCTGATTCTGCTTATGTTACAATACCAGTGAAAATCCAACTGATTTTATTGGAAGTACAATAACAGTTGAAATAAAGATAGATCAGAGGTAAAGTGGCACATTAGGAAACCTAATCCTTTCACCAGCTTATGTAGAATTATTTCTGATGGGAAAAGCATAGGTGGCTACCCTGATCAAAAATATAAGCTTAGTTTTATTTGCATCTAGGTCTGCTGGAAGAATCTGGATGTGTGAATAAAACTGCATATGGAGTTTTATGTATTTATTTAAGTTTGGCTATAGGAATTCTGTAATCTTAATAATCACATCATACCAAGATGAGATACCAATATCTCATACAGTTTGTACTTGTAATGAGTTGCCCAGAGGTTCTTTGTATGTGGTAATTACACACCATAATTTCACAGTGGAACCAATGTGTTTGAGAAAAATACTTGAGATCTCCAGAATGTTTGCTGGAAGAACAGAAGTAATTATATAATCAATATATCCTTTAAAACTAACGGTTCTGTTGCTTAATATTTTACACTGAGAAGTAGTTATGCTGCATACAAAACCCGAGAAGGACATACATCCTGTAAATTTAATGGATCAACCAAAACACCTTGCACTGTCTGAAAATAACATGAAGGATTTAAAAGAGTCTTTGAGCAAGTGAAGCTGGTGTATAGTATTTCAAACTGAAAATAAAGAGAACAACAGCATTTTTTGAGCCCTCTTCGGGAATCAATAGCTGTTTGGAAGAAATTAAATCTGCCTGATTATATAGTAGGACAAATCTATCTTTGTCAACAGCCTGGTATGCTTTGTAAACACCTGATAGGGAGGGGTTTAGATTAGGTATAACTGAGGAGGGAGAGATTTCTCAGCAAGTAAAGAGGTTATGTGTGTGGAGTAGGCAAACCAAAGGTCTGGAGCGATGGGAGCAAAACTGGACAAAGTAATTAACAAAACAGGCGTGAAATGCGATCTGATTGAGGACAAGCATGAAAAGAAGAAAGTGTCTCAAAAAATAGCCTTGTTGAGAGAGCTCTCAAGCCTGTATTCAGAGTCAGCACAACTAAGTGCCTCTCTGTGGTGGTTTGACCCTCGTTGAATGTCAAGTGCCCACCAAAGCTGCTCTGTCATGCCCCTCCTAAACTGGACAGAGAGAAAAAAATATAACAAATGGTTGAGATAAGAGCAGGGATGGATAGATCACTCATCAGCTACTCTGATGGACAGAATTGATTTAACTTGTAGCACTAATTTTTTGGCAACCAAATAAGAATAAAATAATGAATTAAAAAAAAAAAATCTTAAAACACCTCCTCCTCATCCCTCCCTTCTTCCTAGACCTAATTTTACTGCCAAATTGTCTACCTCCTTCCCTTATGTAGTGCAGGGGAACAGGAATGAGTGTTGTGGTCAGTTCAGCACATGTCTCTGACACCTGTAAAGAAAGAATCTTGCAGTCGCCTGCTCCAGCCTGTAGTTTTTCCTATAGAAGACAGTCTTTTGCACATGTTCCTATGTAAATACTTCCCACAGGCCACAGGAGACAGTCTTCCACAAACTTTTCCAGAATGAGTCCTTCCTGTGGGCTGCAGTTCATCATTAACTGTTCCAGCATAGGTCCATTCCACAGAGTGTTATTCTTTATGAACAGACTACTCCAACATGAGACTGCCTTGCTATGGATCACAAGTCCTGCCAGCAAACTGACTCCAATGACAGCTCCTCTCTCCACAGGTTAGAGATCCTGACAGAAGCCTGCTCCAACATGGGCTTTCCACAAGGTCTCAGAATCTTTTGAGCATTTACTTGCTCTGTCATGAAGTTGTCTGGCAATTGTCACATGGATCTCTGCATTCCTGTGCACCCCATAAGCTGCAGCTTCACCATGGGTTTCACTACAGGCTTCAGGGGAATTTGATATCCAGCGCCTGAAGCACTTCCTGCCCCTCCTTATGCACTGACCTGGCTGTCTGCAGAATTGTTCCTCTCTCACATTCTCACTGTTATCTCCCAGCTGTTGTTGAGCAGTAATTCTTCCCCTACTTAGTTCTGTTATTCTAGATGCCTACCATCATTGTGAGAGGCTCAGCCATGGCCAACAACAGTGAATCTATCTTAGTGCCAGCTTTGTTAGACATAAAGGAATAACCTTCTCAGAGAAGCCACCCCTGTAACTGCTCTGCAACCAAATCCTTGCCACATACCCCTAATGCAATCTGTGAAATGCCTTTAGTGCATGCTATATGAAAAATAAAACGCAAAAAACAAACAAACCAGGAGATAGAAGTCTGTATGCTGTCATAATGCTACATCAGTGGATCAGGGAAGTATGGTAAGAGAGCTCCCAAGAAAGGGGTGCTTTAATGGTTGGATACAGACTTCTTAGAAGGAACAGAGTGGGAAGGTGAAAAGAGTATTTTTTCCTGTATGTGAGTGAGCAACAGAAGTGTACAGAGCTCTGCCCAGGAATGGATAAGGAGCCAGATGGGATTTTGTGGATGAAGATCATAAGGTGGACCAGCATGGTTGCTGCAAACTGCTACAGATCTCCTGAGAGGAAGAAGTAGTAGCTGAGGCCTTCTTCAGATGACTGGAAGAAACACCACATTGACAGACCCTGGTCAGTATGGGAGACTTCGAGCACCGTGATATCTTTTAGAGGAACAAAACAAAAGGGTTCAAGATGTCTTGGAGATTTTCTAGAGCATGTAGATGATGGGTGATTGAAAAGCCAAGAAGGCAGGGTGCTCTGCTGGTCCTGCTACTTACAAGCAAGGAAGAACTGGTCATAGATGCTACAGTGACCACATAGTTGTGGGTTCATGATTCTATTAAAACGTGAAGGACAAAAGGCAGGACAACAGTGCCAGGTTTAAAGAGAGTAGATTTTGTACTCTGCTTACCCAATCTCTTTAGGAATCTGCTTACCCAATAAGTTATTACACCATTTCAGATTTTCTGACATAACCATGTAAATATTAGTTTGGTTTTTTTTAATATATGTGACTGTTGGTATCTCACAGTTGTAATAAATAAGGAGCCTTCTGTTCACCTGACAGGCCTTAGACCTTGAAGGAATATTGCCAAGATTTATGAGGCCAGGATGTTAATTGTTCTGCTTTGATCCTCTGACAGACAGACCTTGAAAAAGATATCGCTAGAACTTGTTAATAGTTTTGCTCTGCTTGATAGGCCTTAAAGTAAAAAGCCAGAATGTGTTCTGCTTGCATCACATATTGTTTTAAGTGCCAAGAAAGAAGTCAGTGGCTGAGGAAGACTACTCACCCTCATCCCCCGACCACCAGAAGGCAGAAAAAGACCCCCTAGCAACTGGAGGAGCATGCGCAGAACTACTGGAGGAGGAGCACGTAACCCAAAAACTGAACAGCATAAAAGAAACAAGCTAAGGGGGGTGGGGTGCGACAGTTAGTGGAGTGAGACCCCTCTGTCGCCCAGCGCTGAATTTGCTTTTGCTTTCTGTAACCAATAAATCTTTTAAATTGTTATTTGATCTTTTATGGCCCATTGCGCTCATTTATAACTACAGTTCTATGGTAAGAGAGCATTTTCAGGATTTTTGAGGTAAATACTGATTTTGTAAGCAGTTTTGTCTTCATTCAGATTTTAAAGTCAGAGACTGCACTGATATGAATAAATATCAGGATATTCAAATGAATACATCTGTAATTCTCCATTCCAGCAGTCCCAATTAAGGCAGGAAACTGAGTATCTTTGTAATATCTGTGTTACTTGCTTTAAAACCCTTCCTTAAAACATTTTTTTGCAGCAGTGCCTACGAAGACATGACATGGTTTTGGGGGTTAGGTTTCTATTTCCTTTTTCTTTCCTTTACTTTACTTGTGACTTGTAGAATTATTTTCCCATTGACTTACTAAGGGTCACTGATGGCTAGCTACTTGAAACGTCAGGGAGGGGAGAGGGAGTACTCCTTAGGTTTTTTGGGAGTTTTCTCTATGAGAGAGAGACACCAGACAGGGGCTGGGGAGTTACAGATTTTTTTTTACTCTCCCTCTTTTGGCATTGGAAAAAGATGTCCAGGCTGTTGCTTACTGCAAGGAGAATTCACTGGCACCCAAGGGGCTTATCACCATCTGCTTGTGTGCCCCAGGAATCCTGAACTTCACTGCTGGGTGTCTTGGAGCATCCCCAAGGAGCAAAAACTTCCATGCTTTGGAGAGAGAGGCCCTAAGTTGTGAGATTGTCACTAAGAGCATTGAGAATAACTACTTCCCCCACACAGTTCTTTGCAGTTTTATATTAATGTACCCCAGTTCTCTTTTCCTGGTTGGCCTGTTGGTCTCTCCACCCTTTTTCCCTAATATGTGTATTCCCTAGAATGTTCTCCTTTCCCTGCTTTCCCATTGGCCCCATTTTACCCTACTGGTAAATGGTAAATGGCAGTGCCCCACCCCCTTTTACCCTATGGCTGCCACCCTTTGCCTCACCTTTGCACCTCCCCTGAACCCTCAACCCATTAGCCCTGATGCTCTGCTCTGCTCTCCTGTTCCCTGTATTCAAACCTGTACCCTCCACTGTTCTCCATCGTTGTCCCTGGTCCTTTGCTTGTGCTTGGAATAAACCTGCCATGCGGAACCCCACACAAAGATCCTTCTTGCCTCTCCTTCGTTCGTTGCCAGGAGTTATCTGGAGCATGTGGTTTTGTTTTCCCCTGTGAGTCAGCTTGTGCCACTGAAGCGGCTTTCTCCCTCTGGAGACACTTTCAGAGGGTTGTGGCACCTCACCACCACCACCTCACCGCAACACTTAACCCCTCTCTGCCCTGGTCAGAGGCAGGCTGTGGCTGGCCTGCTACCACTGTTTCTTAGATACTGCTCTGAGTTTCTCCACATGGCAGCCCCGCACCCTACCGCCTTCTCGGGACATTCTGTAGCTACCACTGTTCACCACCCCAAGATCTTTTATTCGTTCCTGCTGGCTGTGATGGTAACTGCATCAGAAGGGAAAGTGCCTGCAGCTGAGAGGGCTGTTTCTGAGTACTTGGTTCTGTTTGTTTTTTGCCATAGTTGGTTTTGTTTGCCTTGTTATACATACTAGTAAAGACTGTTATTCCTACCCCCTTATCTTTGTCTAAGAACCCCCTAATTTCAAATTTCAAAATTATACTGATTCAGAGGGAGGGCCCCATTGCAAGAGCAAGCCCTGCCTTCCCTAGCAAACACCTGAATTTTGTACCAAGACAGATTTTGCCACCCAACAGTGGGGCCTGAGGGCATTAAGAGAAAAGGGTGAAAAAGCAATAACAGTTCTTGAATAACCTGATTTTATTTTGTATGCTGAATTTAGAAACCTCATTAGGTGACACCATGTTGTCCAGCTTACCCTGGTTTGGGTGGCACGTGGCCACAACTACATTTTTCCCATTTGTAGCTCCTTATCTAAACATGGGTCCTATAACTAAGGCTACTGTGACTATTATCTAGTTTATTTTGTGGGTTCAGAAGATGAGGAATTCGTGGATTTTAAACTTTCACTGGAAGGCAGGTACATGGATCCAGAGGTATTGCATGCTGACTATGTTTCTGAGATCACTTCAATAATGGTACCTACTGTGAGGAAATGACATCAGAGGAAATTTTCTCCCAACCTTTCACCCAACTTTTTGAGTCTACTCCACCAGTTTTTGAAGGGTTCAAATTTTCTCTAAATGCTAATGATATCATACAGTGGCTAGTGTTGCCGATTAGACTGTTCCATCTAGCATTCAGAGATAAGGGGAGATTGACTTGGATAACCACCCTGATACCTACCTCGAAGAATAAAGATGCTGCCACAGAGCCTGACACTGCCCTGGGGACTAGGGATGCTGCCCCATAGCCTGACCCTGCCACAGAGACCAGGGGTGCTGCCACAGAACTGACCCTGCCCCACACCCCACCTCAGAAATGAACCACCCGGATTTGGTGGGTGGAATCTCCTAGTGAAGGAGATACACAAAATGGGCCAGATGCTGAAAGAGCACATTTCCCCAGCTCATGGGAAACCTTGCCCCTGCCTCAAAGAGACAGAGTCTGATAGTGCAGCAGTGAAAGCCACAGATGTTATAGTCATCTAGGTTCCAGCTGAACCGCAAGGGCAGTCACTGCTAGCAGCAGTCGCCCACATGAAAAAGAAGATGTCTAAATGAAAAAAAACACCCAATTAAAAAGGATAAGAAAAGAGTGCCCTCACAACTAGGAGGGGAGCCAGAGGTTGAGATCATCACTGAGTCGCTTTCATATAAAAGTCTCTGTAATCTGCAAAAAGACATTGTATGAAGGAGACATGAGGTTTGTACAACCTGGTTACTTTGGGTCTGGGACCTTATGGGTATAGGTGTGCAACTCGATGGCACTGAGGCAAGGAATTTGGGACTCTTGGCCCAGGACTCAAGTGTGAATCATGTATTAATAAGAAAGCCAAGGCCCCTTTCCCTCTGGGAGCGGCATTTAATGAGTGTAAGAGAGAGGCTTGTTCACAGAGAGAGAATGCAGAAGTACCATCATAGAATGTGTTAGAAGACCCTTGAAAAAAGGATCCAACAGCTGAAAGACATAGCAGTATTGGAGGTACTTTCTGGGAGGGACAGACAGCATGATAATGATCCTGATAAGATCAGGTACATAGGGCAATCTGGCAAATCTAGGGCCATCTCAATACACTACTTTCATTGCAAAGATTAATGCCAATAACAGCTGAGAGACAGTGGGTTCTGTCACCAACAAGCTCAGAAATTATGAGAATATGATCAAAGGCCCAATGCAGACTCATGTGTGCTGTAATTGAGAGCCTCCAAGAGGAGATAAGGGAGATGAGAGAGGAAGTGAGGAAGAACAGTTCTCATATGGCACCAGTGGGAGTCACAGGCCTCAAACGCAGAGCCCAGCATCTCCCTGCTAGGCAGAGAGGGTATACACCATGTACACTATGAGCCGACCTGTGTCTTTTTTGCATGACCATGGGCAAGACATGGGAAGGTCATGGGATGAGAAATCCACTTCTGGCACCACAGATGCGTCAACTCAAGAGAGGAAACACTAACCGAGGGAGTTCCTCAACCTCCCATAACCAAGCTGCCAAGTATTACAGAAAAGAGGATAATCTGTCAGACCCCCTTAAAAAAACCTCAAGTATATATGCTCAGGAAGGAAATTATAACCAGGGCTAGAAAGGCCCTGCCTCTAGCCAGGAAGAGGAATGGGAAAACCGGGTCTTTTGGATGGTGTGGATCTGATGGCCTGGCACATCAAAGACACAAAAATATAAAGTGTTAGTTGATGCTAGTGCCTAGTGTAGCCTAATGCCATCAGGACATGTGGGGGCAGAACCTGTTTCTATTGCCAGGGTGACGGGAGGATTGCAGAATTGACTCTGCTGGAAGCTGAGGTCAGCCTGTCTGGGAAGGAGTGGCAGAAATATCCTATTGTGACCAACCCAGAGATTCCATGTATTTTAGGCATAGAGTTCCTCCAGAACAGCTATTAAAAAAACCCAGAGCCTCAGGTGAGCTTTTGGAATAGCTGCTGTTGAGGCAGAGGACATCAGATGAATCAAAATGCCATAATCCCCATCCACAAAATAATCTGTGAGCTAGAGAGCCAAAGGTAGTCAGTAAGGCCCACTCACCCTTCAGCAGCCTCATTTAACCTATGGAGTCTAATGGAGAATGGAGATTGACTGTGGATTTTTGTGCATTGCATGAAGTGACTCCACCACTGAGCACTGTCGTGCCAGACATGCTGGAACTCCAGTATAAGCTGGAGTCAAAGGCAGCAAGGTGGTATGCCACCATTGACATTGACAATTTTTCCATTCCATTGGCAGCAGAATGAAAGCTTCACTTTGCTTTCACCTAGAAGGGCATACAGGACACCTAAAACCAGCTACCCCAAAAATAAAAACATAGCCCCACCATCTGCCATTAACTAATGCAAGCTGCACTAGAAAAGGATGAAGCTCCACTGTCACATCCCGAGGTGTCTCCTTAGACCTGAGATCACCTCTGGAGGACATGCAGGTGGTCTGGAACCCAGCTCTCTCCGATGCCTGCCGATGAGAGACTGCAGGAGGCTGTTCTTAGATGTTTTCATAGTTGTTTATTCTTCCTTATCTCAGGAATGCTTTGTCCAGCGAACAGCAGTCTGCTCACTAGACGTCCAGGGCAGAATCTGCCTGAGAAAGGCAGGACTTATCTTTTATACTCTAAATTACGTACTAGATATTTACACTTGACTCCCAATACACTTCAGTCTTATAACATGGTCCAGCTTTGTTCACACCCAATCTAAAAGTGCAAGCATGTCACCCAGCATGGATGACACAGAGAAGAAGGAGGAAGAGGTATCCACACCCCCAAATTCTCCATCTTGGCCACATGTCCCTTATCACAAACATTCCCAAAGGTCTATTTATCTATGTTCTAACAATCTAATTTACACTTTACTAATTTTGGTGGCTTGTTTCCATTCCCCTTGTGTTGGTAATTTCCCCCAGGGGTTTGAATTCAGCGTCTGAGACACCAGGGTCTCACTCAGGGGTCTTTGAGACCCTCACCAGGGGGGTTTTGAGACCCCCAAGGAGGCCAGAGGACTACTCTGGACTCCCACACTCCACAATATATGCAGTACATTGATAACATCACTGTGTAAAGGAGCATAGCAACAGAAGTAACTGAGAAAAGAGAAAGGATCATCTAGATTCTGCTAAGAGCCTAAGAAGAGCAAAGTCAAGAGTGCTGCCCAAGAAATCCAGTTCCTAGAAATAAAGTGGCAAGACAGACAGCGTCAGAGTCCCACAAAAGTCATCAATAAGATCACCACAATGTCTCCACCAACCAGCATAAAGGAAAGACAAGCTTTCCTAGCTACCATAAATTTTTCAAAAATGCGCTTTCCTGAGTACAGCCAAATTGGAAGCCCTCTCTACCTAGTTACCTGCTAAAAAATCAATTTCCACTGGGGCCCCAAACAGCAACAAGCCTTCACCCAGATCAAGCAAGAAATGACTCATGCAGTAGCTCTTAGCCCAGTCAAGACGAGACCAAAGGTAAAGAATGTGCTTTACTCTGCAGCCAAGAACAATAGTTTATCCTAAGGCCTTTGGCAAAAAGTGCCTGGAGAGACTTGAGGCCAACCACTAAGATTTTAAAATCAAAACTACAAAAAGTCTGAAGCCAGCAACAGCCCCACAAAAAAAAAGAAATCTTAGCAACCTGTAAAAAAGTCCAAGCCACCTCAGAAATAATCGGCACTGAAGCACAACTACTTCTGACACCTCGATTATTGTTGCTGGGGTGAATGTTCAAAGTAAAGGTTCCCTCTACCCATTATGCCACCAATGCCATATGGTGTTGCATCTACAGGGGGTTTTTCCCTGGTGACAACCTTCCTAGCTTAAGTGGGTAATAGCGTGGCTATAATAAGAATAAACAGGATGGGTGCGATGGTACACTAATATATGCTTTAATCCACTTGGTCCGAGAAGCAGTATCCAAAATGATGTTATTCCAAAGGCAGGCAGTAACCGAAGACCCTGGGGAGAGGTCAGGTTCACAGCACATAGGAAATACCTGAGGGCAAAAGTCCAATCCTAAACACAGGACAGGGACTTGACCTTGTATATCAGAGGTCTCAAACCAACAGAGAATCAGGGCTGAAAATATTTATTTTGAGCTAATTAGCATTTTCACAGTTCCCAGTTTCCCAGGGTTTCTGGTTTCTGCCTCCTTTCTCAGTTGGTTCAATTCCTACAGTATGGATCAAGTACATTGCTCTCATCTCACAGTGGGCCCATATTAAAAACCCGAATCACCTGGGATTTTAAAAATAATTACAAATTAGTTAAAAGGTGAAAACTTTAGTATCACTGACAAAGAGAAGCAGAAACAAGTGACAAGGACTAAAGAAGCTCCACCATACAACCAACTGCCAGCAGAAGAAACACTATACGTTCTTTTCACAGATAGTTCCTGTCGCATCCTAAAGATGAACCACAAGTAGAAAGCAGCCATATAGAGCTCCACAAAACAAGCCACAAAAGCTACTGAAAGAGAAAGTAAATCATGTCAACTTGCTGAACTCAAAGTTGTTCAGTTAGCCCTAAACATTGCTGAAAGAGAAAAGTAGCCAAAACTCTACCTTTATACCAATTCATAGATAGTAGACAATGCTCTGTGAGGTTGGCTAGAAAGGTTAAAAAAGGCCAACTAGTAGTGTAAGGGAAAACTATGCTACTGATGATTAGAAGAACATTGCCACTCAAGTAAAAAAGCTACTTGTAAATGCCCTCAAATGTAAATGTCCTCAAAAGTCAGGCTGATGAGAAGCCCTGAAACAACAAGCAGGTAGATCAGGCTGCAAAGATAGTAGTGTCACAGATAGTAGTGTTACAGATAAACTTAAATTAGCAACACAAGACAAAGTTGCTCCTAGCTCGATAAGCCCATGATGCTTCAGGTCATCAAGACAGAGATACCACCTATAAATAGGAATGAAATTGAAGAGTGAATTTAACCATACCAGTATTTCTCAGGTTATCCATGACTGTAAGATGTACACTGCACTTTAGCAAGCCAAGTAAGTAAAGCCCCTCTGGTATGGGAGGCAGTGGTCCAAACATAAGTATAGAGAAGCCTGGCAGATTAACTACTTCACACTGCCTCAAACCCACCAAAGCAAGTGCTACGTACTCATAATAGTAAAAGCCACCACTAGATAGTTAAAGACCTACCCTGTGTCTCACGCTATGGGCCACAGAACCATTCAGAGCCTTAAAAAGCAAGTCCTTTGAAGACATGGTACCCCTGAAAAAATCAAGTCAGACAATGAGACCCATTTTAAAAATAGCCTTATAAACACCTAAGCTAAAAAACATAACATTAAGTAGGTACACCATATCCCTTATTATGCACCAATGACTAAAAAAGTTAAACAGTGCAATAGCCTGCTTAAAACCACCTTAAAGGCACTAATTGAGAGGATTTTCAAAAACTGAAAAAGTAATTTAGCAAAGGCTAATTTGGTTAATGAACACCCAAAGTTCCACTAACCAAACAGGCCCTGTCTAGTCTAAGCACTTAAAAACAACAGATAGAAATAAGGTTCCAATAGTACACGTGAAAAGTATACTAGAAAAAAGTGTTTAAGTTAATTCTGCCTCCAGAAAAGACAATCTCATTTGTGGGATCATCTTCACTCAGGGACCAGTTTGTACCTGGTGGGTAATACAAAAGGATGGAGAAACCCCATGCATACCTCAAGAAGGTCTTGTTTTAAGGTGAGCTACCCATAACACTGTGCCTGTATCCATATCTGCATATCTATATATGCGTATAATATATGCATATATATATATATAATTAAAGTAGTGCATATATGTGTATAATTTAAAGGTTTAAATTTAATGTAGCATGTTAGTATAGTATAAGAAAAAAATTTGGGGTGGATAATGTTTTTTATTTCTTTTAGATTTTTATATTAATAGATATTTGTTTCTTACTATTTTTATTTCTTTTTTTCTTTCCTTTTCTTTACTTGTTACTTGTAAAATTTTTTTCCCATTTAGTTACTAAGTAACAAAGTGCCTGAGATGTCAGAGAGGGAAGAAGGAGAACTCCTCAGTTTTTGAGAGGTTTCTTTATGAGAGAGAGACACCAGACAGGGGGTGGGGAGCTGCAGATCTTTTTTACTCTTGCTCTTTTGGCATCGGAAAAAGACATCCAGGCTGTCGCTTACTGTGAGGAGAATTCACCTGCACCTGAGGGACTTATCACATCTGCTCGGAATCCTGAACTTTGCCACTCCCTGCCCTGCTCAGAGCCAGGCCACGGCTGGCCTGCCACCACTGTTTCTTTGGTATTACTCTGAGTTTCTCCATGTGGTATGTCCCACACCCTTCTGCCTTCCTGGGATGTCCTGTAGCTACCGTCATCCACCATTCTGAGGTTTTTTACTCATTCCTGATGGCTGTGACGGGAACTGCACCAAAATGGAAAGTGCTGGTGGCCAAGAAGACTATTACTGAGTCCTTAGTTCAGTTTATTGTTAATACCATAGTTATTGTTGTCTTGTTTGCCTTGTTATACATACTAGTAAAGAACTGTTATTCTTATCACCACATCTTTGCCTAATTATACTAATTTGGGAGGAAATAGTTTACATTCTCCATTTCAAATGAAAGCCCTGCCTTCCCTAGCAAACACCTGTCTCTCAAACCAAGACAAATGGCTAAAGCAGGCATATATTGTCTCTACTGCTTATGACAATGATCAGTAAAGGCTAATAGTTTCCTCAAATTCCTCCATGCATTATCTTCATTGTGCTTGTGTTGTAGACTCTTCCAAGTAGGAAAAGTTTTCACAATGGCCGTTCTTTAATTTTCTGTTTCTGTTCTGTTTTATGGAAGATTGCCTTAGGATAATTATGAGGATAGCCTTGTCTGGATACAGTAACAATACAAGTACTAGTGTTCAATACTTTTGCTGTTATTCCTGTTTATACATCTGAGAAGCTCATATGTTTGGATAGACATAACTCTATTTTTGGCTTGAAACTGTTCTCCCTAAAAATCTATGACCTGCCAGGAATACAATTTTAATATTTGCAATCTTACACTCTTCTTCACTGTTGGGGAGAATTAAAAACCAAAGTACTGTCTCTTTGAATTCATTTTATCACAGCTGGGCAGGCTTTTTGTGTAACTCAAAAGTTCACTTTTTGTTCTCAAGTTAAGAAGAAAATTTCTTAGTACCCAAAACTTTATTCTGAATTTAGAATTAATTGATGTGACTGTTCAAGAAAAATAAGTGCAACTTGGTCTACGACTGATTTAAAATCTCTGTCACTAAGGCAGGTGTTTCACTGCCTGAGAGTGACAATGGAGTTAAAGTTGCAGAAGGGACTGAATCAGCTTCCTGTTGTTTATCTTCTTCGATCCTTTCTTTTTCTCTCAAGAAATATAATCTAGTCATAAAATCTAATACATGTTCAGTAGTTTTTAATCAGGCAACAGATAGTAGGATCTATGCCACTGTGATTTTGTAGATCAGACATTGTCCTTCCGCTATCATGAAACTAAATTACAGCTCTTGAGCGTTCCACAGAAACTCCATCTTGGCCTTTTTCCAGGAGTGAGAAATAGAGTAAAACTAAAATAAACTCTGGATTTAAATGCTACACACAAAATACATGATAGAATCTATTCATCACTGAAAATTTTAGGAGAAACTTTATATTTTATTCCCATCCTGTTTCCTCTACTTTAGTTTTTATTGGTCTTTTGAAACAATGGAACTCTCCTCTGGGTTCTGCAGTCCCTTTCTATGATAGAGAATGCACTGTTGTGTCAGTAGTGAGATCAGACTGCTTTCTAAAAGTATATCAATGGATGTGAGTGTTGGAATCAACAAGTTTCATTTATCTCAATTCAGGGACATATTCTGATAAGAGATCAGCTGGTTTAGGAGTCTTATTGGGAGCACTGAATGGGGGAGTGTCATTCTTGAATGACAACAGACTGACAGGCCTGTAGTTTTCAGGGTCTGCCTTCTTCTCCTTTTTGAAAATTTGGACAATGTTCACCAGGTTCCAGCTACCTGAGACCTCTGCAGATTCCCAAGACTGGTCAAAAATCATCAAGAAATGTGCTTAACAACAGCCAGCTGTTTGAGGATATTTGGATACATCCCATCAAGCCTCATGGATCTGCAGGGATCAGGCTGCAACAGCAGATCCTGCACAAGTTTAAGATCCACTGGGTGATGATCATTCTCACAATCATGGTTCTCCAGTTCAGGGCACTAAGACCCCCTGGTCCACCATCTGCCAGGAAGAGGCGCAGAATAGGAGGACTGTTGCAGTGAGCCTCGAAGCCTGGGGTGTGGAACTGAGCGGAGCCGCCGCAGGTGCAGACCCTGGTGAATTACCTGGGCAGAGCAAGGTGAGCTACCTGGGAATCAGCTGGTGCAGAGTAAGGTGAACTACCTAGGAATCACCATTGAAACAAACAGATAGGGAAAGGTAAGTGCAAAGGTAGGTAGGTAGGTAGGTGGTCACAGCGACAAGGGTGCAGCCGCAGCAGCTAGTAGATGCCTAGCTTGTGGCTTGTGGAGTTTTTGGTTCTGTACTTTTAGATGTCCATGATCTGGTGACGGGAGGATTTAATGGCTTTCGGCTCAGAGTCCAACGCCTTCTTTGTCTCCAGGTGGCCTGTTTTTGGTCCTTGGAATCTTCTTGGAACTTAGAACAAACTTCATTAGTCTTGGCAGGGGCAGTGTTTGTCGGCCCTAAGTATGGCTTGATTTATTTCCCTGGAAGCCATTTTGAGCCATAGGCATATCCTCTCCCCCAGGTAATCAGTGGGAAAGGCCCTGGTATCTGTTGGGTTTCAGGGTCCTTTATCAGCACCAGTGGCTTCTCATCGAGCTTAGCTCAGGCCGAATTTGAGAAGTATGGGGCAGGTCAGCTCGGAGAAGGAGCAATTTAGGAAATTTTTAACATACAGAGCCTTACAGAGTCTCTCAACTGGAGACATGGTCTCTGTCCTGCCCCGCTGCTGATCAAGGACTCACTTGATGGTACCATGGGTCCTTTCCACAACTGACTAGCACTGAAGCCTAGACTCTGCAGCACCTGGCGAGTGCGGCGTTTCTCGGTAGCCTCCAGAGCCTCATTGATCATCCGCAGCATCTTGTAGTGCTGCCGGCCCCGCACCTCTCCTTTCCTCCCTTCCTACCCTAAAATCTTCCCTTTACCTTGCACCACCACCACCATATAGCTAGGCTGGTAATTCTGGAAGGTGTGGAAAGGGAGAAATAGAGCTTGACCGTTTTCATCCAAAATTAATGACTTTGTTTTGTACCTCCTAGCAGAAGTCTTCTCCCCACTGAATATGAGAACCACCCAACCTGCTACCATCTTCCTAGCCCTCTGGATGCTCCTCACCATGCCTCGCACCCTCGGCTGGATATTCCCACAGCCCACTGAAATTGTGTGGGTTACTCTAGCCAAGCCGCTGCAGCAACAAGACCTGTGCCTGTCCATGGGCTCAGTAGACAACCTGCTCTCAACATGTCTGCTTGGGATTCCCTTCAAGCATGGGGAAACTCCCCTCCTTGGAGGAGTTGACTAAACGAGCAAACACCTGGGAACAGTGGCTCCACCCTTCTGAAAAGGGTAAAACCTGGTCAGAAGCTCTTCCACCTGCACTTGGGGAGCCACAAGAATTGGACCTACTGGGGTCAACCAAGGCCAGCTATTGTGTAAGTTTCCACTTTTCCAATCCGTCCTCCTGGCCAAATGATGTTACCACAACAAAAAAAGATCTATAATTCAGCTGATTGGTGTGATTATTCGGAGAAATCTCAGCCCAAAACATCTGCTTCCTTCCAACCCAGGAAAATCCCCCACGGCATGTTCCTCATTTGTGGAGACCGAGCTTGGGCCAGAATCCCTTCCTGCCTTCAAGGTGGTCCATGCACCCTTGGCTGGCTTACTACCCTCTCTCCAAATGCAACCCTCCTTCAAGATTGGAAAAACAAAAATAAATTGGCACTCAAAAAGAGAGCACCCACTCAATTCGATGAAAACTGTGATCCAGCTATAATTGGTCCAAAGGTATGAGATTTGCAACATTCCTATTCCTCCCGTGGCAGCTGCAGCTGCAAAATCTCTGGGTGAACTTAATCACCTGGGGTCCTGACTTAGTAAGCAGGCCAAGACGACATCAAAAGTGCTTAGTGACCTCCTCCAAGACGAGGAGACAACCGGACGTGCCACATTACAGAACCTTCTGGTCCATGGACATGGCTGCCAAGACATTGAGGGACTGTTGCTTCAACCTCTCTGAATTCATCTCAAAGAGCATCCAGATGCTGAAAAAACAAGTCAAGGAGATCCAAACCGAAGAAAAAGTCATGGATGGACTAAATTATCTTCTTGGACAATGGAGATTAAGCGGGTGGGGGCTTTTGTAAGTCAAAAGTATTTTATGGGTTTTTATCATTATTCTTATTGTGTTAATTATGTTTTCATATCTTTTGCATTGCTTTAAAAGAGCAGTTGGAGAAGCCTTTTTAATTAATAAAGAAAGGGGAGTTGTGGAGCCTGATGAGCCAGTAAGAACAGAATTAGCCACTCTCCCTTGGAGAGAGGGCTTTTAGGCATCCACTTTTTTGGTATTATGAAAACACATTCCTCCCATAATGCCTCCCTGCTCTATTCAAAATATTTGTATCCTATTGGTTCTTTCCCCCTTGTCCCTTCCCTGTACCCTCTGTGAATTGGGCTGGCGTTCTACCCCTCCCCTGAGCTTCACTATATAAACCCCTCTCCCCAACCTTGGTCGGAGTTTCTCATCCCTGGCCCCCTTCGAGGAGGAGACTAATAAACCTGATTTACGGAACCCCACACGAGGCTCCCATCCCTTCCTTCGCTGGTCACCGATCTCTAAAATAGCTAAATCACTTTCGCCCGGGAGCAAGGACGTTTGCCTTTGCCACCAGGATGTCTTTCGAGACAATTCTGTGGAAAGTCGCAGCACGCCAGCACCGCCTTACTGCGACAACTAAGTACCAGGCAGCTGCTCAGTGACTGCCCTCCAACCCCCTTGGTGAAGTGGGAAGGAGATTGGAAAACAAATATAACTCATGGGTTGAGGTAAGAATAGTTTGATACTTCAAAGTAGATAAAATAAATAAAAGAGAGTTTTGATAATAATAGTGGTAACAAAATAATAATTAAAAGAACAACTATAATGAAAAGGAGAAAGACAGATGAATAAAACGCAGAGAAATGCGCAATATAGCTGCTCACCCGCACTGACCATTGCTCAGCAAATCTTCAAGCAGGACTCATCCTTTCCCTATCATCTGCTGTGGTTTACCATTTAAACAAGTTTATATGCTGGTCACAACATTTTAGGATGTTGGAATATCCCTTTGGCTCATTCAGGACACCTGTCCTGGCTGTGATTCCTCCCTCATGGGCAGAGCCCTCACTGGCAGAGACACAGACAAGACTCAGGGAAAACACTGCTTAGCAAAAGCCAAAACATCAGTGTGCTCTTAACATGATTCTCACACTGAGTACAAAGCACAGCACTGGACAAACTACTGAGAAGAAAACCAGTTCCATCACAGTTGAAACCAGGACATATATAAGAGGGGCTTTTCTACTTCAATGTAAAGTGCAGCTTTGACTGCTGTTTTTATTTCTATTTGTTTTGCTAATTAATTGCTAAGCTACAAAAAGAGTAAAGAAGTATCTCATCTTCCCTGTAATGACTGCTTGATCCCAGACAGATCCAGCACTGCAGACAAGGAAGGATTTCCAATTGAACCTGTCTGCGACGTCAGCAACCTTCTCTTGTTCTTTCCTGATATCTGTCATAGCTTTTATTCCTACCATCCCTTTGTAGGTGTCCCATTCCACTGTCTTTATCCGTGCCGTCTAAACAAATCTTTCTTAGCTGCGATGCACTTCAAAGCAGAAATGTTTCTTCAGACTTTCCTATGTATATTGATTCTGCCTTTGGGACCACAATTCACTCCAGTTATATCATCTTAGAAAAATTTGTGCACCAGAAGTGGATAATAAACAAGGCATTGAGATCAATATCAATTAGCATCCGTTAATAAGTGAGTAACAAATCAACAAGCCTTGTGAGGTAAACAGAAATGGAGAATACATTGAGGACTTCAAGAGGAGTAGAAAAATTAGGAGAAACAGTAGTAGTGATTGTATAAATTTTTTTTCTCTTTTCCCCACCCTTCTAATTATTGCCTGTTCTCTTGTGTGTCATTAATAGTTGTGTCCCTGTTTTGTTGCCTCATTCATGCAGACCCTTACTAAAAAGGGACTGCAGGATGGACTGGTCCTCAGACAATACCAATTCAATTATATTAAGATAACGTATACAATATGGCAATGGAGTTGTATTAAGATAGCTTATGTCACAGTGCTGCAATTCCTGTAGATATTTTAGATTTTAATTTTTTCAGTGTTTGAAAGCAATTCTCCTTCAGAAAATATGCTGGACTTTGTTTCTGCATTAGAAAAATGCTTAACATATTTGAGATTCACTAAAGAAAAATAAATCACAAGTATTTTGCTCTCTTAGTGCTCTCACAAACCCTTAAAGAGAATGGACTTCTCCTAGTCCAGTATAAAGAAAATTTCCGTTTGTTATATGAGAAAGACAAATATCCTTATCATCACTGAGTGATTTGGTTGAAAATACCTTTAAGACCAAAGAAATCCTTGTTACTATTTGAGACAATGTAAAAGATATGTCTTTAATTCCTGTAAAAGGAAAACCTAATAAAGGTTTATTTGGGAATACCAGCTTGATCTCATAAATCTTAAGTGCACTTACTTATGGAATGTATTAACTATTAGAGACTAGGGAAAATGTTTAGGATGTGAAGGTCCAAGGATTCTTAGTGTAACAGCAGTAAATGAACGCTGTTGAGAACTGACACTGATATAATCACATATAACTTGCTTTTTCAAATACTATGCCGATTACCTGTGGGGTATGTTATGATTAAGTTTATGAAGCATATATATTTGCTTCAGAGTGTGGGTTAAAAATTGAGTATTTATGAATATAAGAAAGCAGGAAGGTGATGAAAAACAAAGCAATGTTTTACTGTATATTACTGTATTTTTTTTTCCAGAAAGTTTTGTCTTGGATGTTTCTTAGTTGAAGAATAAGATGGATAAAGAATATGGAAGAATGAGAATGACAAACAAATAAAAGGATTCAGATAAGAAATGTGGGAAAGAATAACACAACATAATTGCATATCTGGATAAATCTAAACTGAGAAATGGAATATATTTAAATTCTTTCAAATTTAGCTGTATCAACATTTATAAAAGAAAAATCAAAACAACAGAGAAAAATGAATGCCATTTAAGCAAACCAGAACACAGAACAAATAAACATTCTTATCAAGGAGATCATCTGAAAACCTGTCTTTCTAGCTTTCTTTGTTTTTTTCTGTATTCCAAAAGTAAAATGTTAATTATAATAATAGCAACTAATAAATTGTTAGTTAGTATTAAAATAAAAAATGGGAATAAATACTACCTAGCCTAGCCTCTATTGGTCATATTTTGTACTGCTTTATATGCTGCAGAAAAACATAATAAAATGCATATATATTTATCTCAGGAGTGAACATGCTAGCTGAAATAAAATCCATTCAATCAAGACTAATGAGAGATGCTTATTTATCCTCTATAGATTTTCAAGTACAGTATAAGTAGAATTTTTAGATTTCTTGTATTACTTTGTTTTCTAGTTAATCAATGTTTGTACTCATGGCAAAAAAATGCTCCAAATCTAAGTTACTTACTTATCATTCAATCAGCTCTCATTCCTATTAATTGATGATGAATAAAATATCTTCTAAAATGAAAACAGAAATCTTTTACTGCTTTCTGAATGTATTCTAATTTTTTTTATAAGTTAAGATGAACACAATCCAGAACATTATCTGCATGCACTCAGTGCAACAAAGGAAACAAAACAAAAGAGATGGTGTCCAAAACTTGTAAACAATGGTGTACATCAGCATTTATCCTCAAAGAGTTCAAGAGGGTTTTAATGACAGAGCACCATATAATTGCTGGACACAGGAAGTGGTTTCTGTATTACTTACCATTAGAATTAAAAATTAAAAAATGGAATTAAAGATGGTAATTCTTAGAAAAATCATATAAAGATTTTTTCCTACTTTTGCTGGATTTTAAATAGTCTGTAATGCTA
The DNA here is from genome assembly GCF_029582105.1 of Oenanthe melanoleuca. Lineage (NCBI taxonomy): Eukaryota > Metazoa > Chordata > Aves > Passeriformes > Muscicapidae > Oenanthe > Oenanthe melanoleuca. Next base: position 13,540,756 of record NC_079362.1, read on the forward strand.
AAGAATGGTCCAATTATCCTTTTCAGGTTTTATCCAATTAGAATCACAGAATCATAGAATTATTTGAGTTGAAAGGGACCTTAGAGATCATCTAGTTCCAGCCCCATTGCCATAGGCAGAGACATCTTCCACTAGGTCAGGATGCTCAGAGTTGTGTTCAACTTGGCCTTGAAAACTTCCAGGGACGGGACTTCCACAACTTCTCTGAACAATCTATTCCAGTGTCTCACCACTATTATAGTAAGGAATTTCTTCCTAATATCTAAGCTAAACCTACCCATTTAAGTTTGAAGGGTTGTCCTTCATGTCACTTCATGCCCTTGCAAATACTCCCTCTCACCTTTAATGTGAGCTCACTTCGGACACTATTAGGTCACAATTAACTCTTCCCTTTTCCTTCTCTTCTTTAGGTTGAACAATCTTGAGTCTCTCAGCCTTTCCTCATAGCAGATGTGCTCCATCCCTCTGACCACCTTGCTGTCCCTCCTCTGGACTCTCTCCAGCAGCTCCATGTCCTTCCTGGGCTGGAGGCAGCTCTGCAGGTGGGGTCTCACCAGAGTAGGGCAGAGGGACAGAATCCCCTCTCTCCCCTGCTGCCCATGGGGCTCTGGATGCAGACCAGGACACACTTGGCTGTCTAGGCTGGGAGTGCCCATGGCTGGCTCATGCCCAGCTATCACCCCCAGCACCCCTAAGTCCTTCTGGGCAGGGCTGCTCTCAATCTGTTTATCCCCATCCTGGGCAGGCACCAGGGATTGCCCTGACGCAGGTGCAGCACCAGCATCTGGCCTTGTTAAACCTGTGAGATTCCCATAGGCCACTTCTTGAGTTTGTCCAAGTCCCTCAGGATGGCATCCTGTCCCTCAGGAGTGTCAACCATATCACTCAGCTTGATGTCATCTGTTAACTTTCTGAGGGTGCACTTGATCTCTCCATATTGACTGATCAAGATATTAAATAACACTGGCTCCTGAGGGACACCATTAGTCCCTGATGTGCATTAGGATTCTAAGCCATAGACAGCTGTTGCAGACAGACAGAGACATTATAAATGAAAGGTATTATAAAATATGGTTTAGGCCCTGCTACTCTAGCTAGAAGCAGCTTGTAAGTTCCCATGTGAAAAAATCTTGAGAATGAGAATTCGTTTGGGGAGAAAAATAAGGAGCCTGCATGCTGGAGTCTGTAAATCAGAGGCCTCTCTGAATTCTTCAGAGAGAAATCAGAGCGCATGGATTGAATTAAAACCTTTGGATGAAGTATAATAAGCCAATCATATATAAAGTAGAGGTGTAAGTTTAAGTTTTAGAACAATAAGTAAGTTTAAGTATGTAAGAATATGTTTAAGTGCTTTAAAGAAAAAGGTCTTGAAAGGTCTTCTACCAGTGTAGAAGAACAAGTTCTAATGAAGGCTGAAAAACAAAGTCCTAGATACTAGTATTGAAAACAAGTTTCCATATAGGCTCCAAGAACATAGTTTTAGACTATAATAAAAATATAGTAAGAATATTGCTTACATTTTTTAGATAAGACAAGATAGACCTTATGAGTAGTTTATAAGTAAACTGACGTGCTAAAAAACTAGAATTCTAGTAGGTTAGGAAGAAATGGTTTGGGTTCATTTTTTTTAGCTTATTGGGTAATTTGGGTAATCTATGCATTGGGGAGAGATGCTCTCTTGCTCTCTTGCTCTCTTGCTCTCTTGCTCTCTTGCTCTCTTGCTCTCTTGCTCTTTCTTCTCTTCCCTCACCATCATCATCATCGCCCAAAGAAGTTAGGAGCTGCAGCTACATCATTGGCCCTCCTGGGACCTCGACAGGAGCAGCTTCTACTTCTAACTGGGACTTTACTTCTATTTAGGACTCTAAATCGAAGACTTTTAGCATGGACTTTAACTCTTGGGACCCTTTGCCTTTCAAGACTGATGTGCCTTACAATAAACAACTTTATAGCAGCTAATAGCTGCTCAGCTCTTTTAAAGAAAACAACTACAACCTGACATCTGCATAAACAATGAATCTGTCCCATGAGAATTAGTGAAGAAAATATGCAAACATATATAGAGAGAAAAAATTTGATAGTCATGCACAGTAGCCCTTCTCAACCAATGAACTGGGTTTCACTGTATTGCTAACCAATTAAGTTTAACATGCTGCCTTCTGATAATCCTGTTGTGCTGTTTTTACACATTTGACATTTGGTGAGGAGGGAAGAAGCCACCCATGGAAACAATTTTTCTGAGAGGAGCTGCTAAGAGCTTCCTCTGTGTCTAACAAAAACCAATCAGTGATTAATTTTGAGTACTGACAACCTGTTAAACCACTGAGAAAGCTGAACAAACCTCTGTGAACAAACATGTTAAAAACAAACAAACCTGGGAAAAACTCTCTTGCCCTCTGGCCTTTGGAGGAAGTTCTTCCCTATCCTGGTCTGGTGGCCATGGGCCCTGGCTGAGGCTGGGCCAGACTGTAGCTGCTGACATCTCAGAAACATTGAGCCCTGCTCCACTGCTGACTCGGAGCCAAGCCAGGGTCCACCAGGCCCTGGGGGCAGCTGCAGGCTGGGCCAGGCCCCCTCCGCTGCGGCCTGCGTGGCCTGGCAGGGGCCGGGCCTGGCCCCAGCGGCTGCTGTGCAGGGGCAGGGAAAGCCATCAGCCCTGTTGCTGGAATTGAACACAGCAAAAGCCAGAAAACAGCTGTACTGCCAGCGTGGCCACCTTCATTCTGTCTGGGCCCCTTGGAAATCCTGCTCAGCTCCCCCAGTGCGGCTATTGAAGAATTCTCTACCATAAACAGCTTTGGTTGCCACTCAGCAAGGCTCACATGACCCTCTGCTGGCCTTGGGCAAGATGTTAACTCTTTCAGTGAAAAGATGAGACGTGCATATATTGATTCTTCAGTGAAAGAAAAGGACATAGTGAAGACATGTAGAGAAACAACATGAAAGCACCAAGGTCAGTAAAGGAGGAGTCAGATCCCAAATGGGAGGGGACGAGAAGATCCCTTATTCCTGGGTTGAAATTCTCTTGTGAGACTATGCTGAAGACATGATTGATACATCAGGCTCTTTTTTCCCTGTAACTCATTGAAAAAAGCATGGAGGAAGAAGAGTTCAAATTGTAGACATGAGCAAAGGCATCCATGCTGAACAAGCAGATGTTGAAGTAGCTGTAACCCTATGAGAAGTTTGAACAGAGAGAGGAGTGATGAAGTTCCTTTGCCCCCAAGAAGAAGAAGAAGAAGAAGAAGAAGAAGAAGAAGAAGAAGAAGAAGAAGAAGAAGAAGAAGAAGAAGAAGATCTCTGTTCCTAGAGATGAAGATGATCTCAGAGATAGATTGAAGAGAACTTTTGCTTCTGAGCAGCTCATACTTAAAAGTGTATCCCATTAGCCAAAGATTAAACCCTCAAAAACAACTGTGGGGAAAGCTGTAAGTCGAGGGGAAGGACTTCTACACAGTGATCAGATTTCCATGCTCCTGGGCGGCTGATTTGCTGTGACACTGAAGCCAAGAGAGAATTGTTTTCATGTAAAGAAGTCTCCATAGCCTGTCAAAAGAGACTCCTCTTCCTAAGTGAACTGGAGAAAGACTATTTTAGAGATGATAAACTAATTGATAAACTGTCAATGGGAAAAAGAAGAGGGTGTAGGGGGGAGGGTAAGTGTTCTGAATGTTTTATTCTGATTTTTATTATTTTTTCTTTTAGTTTCTGTTAATAAAGTTTTTCTCTCTACCCCTTAAAGTTTGAGCTTGCTTTGCCCTTCTCCTAATCCTATCTCACAGCAGAAAGTATTTTCTAGTGGGTGCACTGGCGTTTGGCCAACACTAAACCCCGCCACATAAATTGGTGTGGGAAATCTCAAATTGGTGAACCAAAACCACTACACCTATCAAAAAGCATTATGTGAATAAAGAAAGGGCTCTTCCTGCATGAAGAAACTGAATCCCATCTGGTTCTGTTAAAACAAATGACAGGTTTTTGGTTTAGATCGTCCAACCCCTTTCTTTTCCATCCAACAATCCACTCTTCAAATCCATATCTCTCCAATTTACAGAGAAGGATGTTGTGTGGAACTGTGTCAAAGATCTTACAGAAGTCCAGATAAATGTCATCTGTAGCCCTTCCCTTGTTCACTGATAGAGTGACTGTGTCATAGAAGTCAACCAGTTTGGTGAGGCAGGATTTGCCCTCAGTGAAACCGTACTTGCTGTCTGGAATTACCTTCTTGTCCTCCAAGTTCCTTAGCAGAGTTTCTAGGAGGTTCTGCTTATGATCTTCCCAGGCACAGAGACTGACAGATCAGAGTTCCCAGGATCCTTCTTTATATCAATTTTAATAATGGGTACAATACCACGGAGAGTGGTTTGGCAACTACAACAACCTGGGATGCATCCCATCATGTCCCACAGACTCATGTGAAGAAAGTAAGAAAGATTTTTGCACTCTTAGAGTTTCTTTGCTACCCAACTGCAGCAATAATATCATTATGTATTGTAAACTATAACAAGCAAAAGCAGGTTGGAAAAAAAACAACAAAAAGACCCAATATTGAATCATTAAACAGTAGAATTGTTTAGGTTTGAAAAGACCTTTAAGACTGAGTCTAACCCAGCGTTGTCCAGTCTGCCACCAAACTATGTTCCTCAGAGCCACATCTGCATGTCTTTGAAATACCCCCAGGAATGGTGAACTGACCACACAACAGCCTGCTTGTGCTTAACAACCCTTTCCATAAAGAACACAATCTGAGACCATTTCCTATTGTTCCATCACTTGATACCTCGGAGACCGACCCCCACCTGGCTACAGCCTCCTCTCAGGCAGTTGTGGAGAGTGACTGAACCTCCTTTGTTCCTGCCTAAACACCTTCAGGTCCTGCAGCTGCTCCTCATCAGACTTGTGCTCCCTTCACCTATTGCATTGCCCTTCCCTAGTCTCTTTCCAGCACCTCAATCCATTGTGTCATGAGAGGCCTGAAACTGAATGCAGAATTCAAGGTGTGGCCTTGCTAGTGCTGAGTACAAGAGATGGACATCACCCCGGTCCTGCTGGACACAGTATTTCTGATTCAAGCCACAATACACTTGGGCTTCTTGGCAACCTGGGCATACAACTGTTTCATGTCCAGCTGTCGACCAGCACCCCCAGGTCCTTTTCTGCCAAGCAGTTTTCCAGGGATTCTGGAGAAAGGCCGAGGTATTCATTAGTGATTAAGTGCTTTTTACTGCACCATTGGCCTCCAGGGTGATAATTTTATTGCATTAATTTCCTGCCCTGGGATGTTGCATTCCCATGCACAAGGATGTATTGGAAATAGCAAATTTGTACTGGTAAAGGACTACAGAGAGGTGAAAGACCCTAATGTAGTACAGTTTCACAGACACAGTCCATTGGGAGGATTTGTTATACTTCCCTAAACTGTACTTCACAGAATCACATTGTTGAAAGTAGACCTCATGAGATGTTATGTAGTTCAAATGTCTGTTCAAGCAGGTTCACCAGGGCTGTGTCTAGTCATTTTTTAAATAGCTCCAAGAACTGAGATTCTGAAATCTCTCTGAGGAACTTGTGTCAGAATTTAATGATGCTTGCAACAAAAAACAACAACAACAACAGATTCCTTGTCTTCAAATGGAATTTCGTGATGTCTTAGTGCTTATTGCCTCTTGTCTTGTCAGTAAGAAAAGCCTTCCACCATCTTCTTTATACCCTCTGTTTGAGTAATAATGAGATTTCCTGCCAAGCCTTCTTTTATCCAAAACGTCCCATGTCCTTCAGGCTTTCTTCATGAGACATGCCCCTGTTCATTAATCAGCTTCATAGCCCTCCTCTGCTGAGTAGAAAGGAGAGATGACCTCTCTCACACTGCTGGTGATGCTCTGAGAGCACACTGCTGGCTGCTTTAACCATGACAACATTTTGCTGGCTCATGGTCAACTTTTTGCCTGCCAAGACAGCCTGCCAGTGCATTCTTAGCAGCCTTGCAAGAAACAGGTCAGACCCCAGTGTTTTCTGATGCCTGAGGTTGTTCCTCCCCAGGTGCAAGGCTTTTCAATTCCCCTTGTTGAATCTTATGAGCTTTCTGTCAGCCCCTTTCTCCATCCCTTCTTGATTCCTCTTGATCACAGCACAAACAATTTTTCTACCAACCACTCCTCCCTGTTTTGTGTTGCCTGTCTTTAAAACATACTAGCTGGTATGGACCAAAATTGTGCCAAGAAATAGACTAATAGTGAAACAGTATGAATGAACAGATGCTAATGGCTTTAATTCATTCATCAGCCATCTCCGCCTAATATATGACATAGATGTCATCTAAGCCAGGAAGACACTGATTTATTTTTCCTTGTTAAGAAATAGTCACAGCATTTAGTCTGTATGCTGTTAAAGCATAAGTATTTATACCTGATGTATAAATATTTTTCTTTTACTAATCAAGGAAATACTCAGGGTAGTTCCTGCCCCTCCTCCCCCTCAATTTCTCCAATTCTTGTTTGTCACTAGTTTTCTGCATAAATTACTACTACCAGCGCAAGGGAAACTACAGGTGAAATTTTAAAAAGTTATTTGAATGAAGCTGTCAAACACAGGGCTATAGATTATTGAAGAAAACATTGAAAATCTGCTCTGTCCAAAATGTAACTTGAAAAGCAATTGAATTCTTTGCTTAGATAAATAAACCTCAAAACATATAGTTTTTATAAATACATTGAAAACTATAAAATGTAGCCCAGACACCTTAACTGGTCAAGCAGAAATAAACATCAAAACCAAATGAATAACAGTGAAAGGGAGATGAAAAGCATGTTCGGAAAAGCAAGAGAAAAATATTGCAAGAAATCTTCAAAACATGTTTCTGCTTTTTAAGAAGGGCACATGCTTTCTGATGAAAATAACACTAGACATATTGCAGTGTTTTGTTTGACTTGAAGCATGGTGCTGTAAAAAGGACTGCTCTTTTCTTGTGGCAGTGCAGCTGCTTAGTGACAAGCACTCAGCATGCTCTGCCTCTGACATGATGTTTTCTTCTATATAACCTAGAAAAAAGTTGGACAATATTCCTGAGCAAACTGTCCATTTGTTTTCCCCATTTTCTCTGCTTTTGTTCTATTCAGAGCTGTTTTGTAAAATTCTAGAGAGTATCATTGAAAATTTTCAATAGTTTCCCAAATAATAATTGAAGATCTTGCACTTTCTTTTAATAAAATTTTCAGTTTGTTGTATTGTTACATCCTTGGGGTTCTCAAGAGCTAATTTATGTGCTGTGATTTTGCTCCAACAAAAACATTTAAAATACTTCAGCACATGAAGGATTCCTCTCTGACCATCGGATTTGAATTTGGAGTTGTGGAGTTGTGCCTTCAAAAAATACACTGAGTTTTGAGAAACCTAGTGTTAAGTGAACAAATATTTTTTAAACTCAATAAAGAAAGAGCACATGTAGATTCATATTGTTGTTTAATTTTCAGTTTCAAATAATCTTATCAATAGATTTGAAATTTAAATCAAAATTTAAAGAAAGGAGTAAATGACCAAATACTAATCAGGTTTCTTGACAAAGGTTAAAGGAATGGAAAGTAGTGATAACTTATCCTTCCATCAGTTTTCATAAACTTACCTCACGGCCTACCAAGGTTACTGAGTTGTATGTCATCCTAAAGTGCATAGGCGGGGACTGAACCGTTTTTCTCCCTGATAATATCTCTTCAAGCTTTACAAGTGTTAATTGTATCTGAATTCTCACACTTTATGCATTGCTGTCGTACAAGTTCTAATACAGTTACTAGAAAAAAAATTCTGTTTTTCTTATTCTCTCATATGCTTAAACTAAACCGTACTATTTCATAGGTCTTGTAATAGACTGGCTTCCTTGTTGCATCAGCTTACACTAGGCAAGCCTCTTATTATAATCAATCTTTAATAGCTTGTAGAGAAACATCTTTGAGGAAATGTAGAGAAGCTACAGCACATATACCATTATTTATGTTTACTTCTCCTAAGGGGGCAGCAGCTGCACACTGTGCACCTTGGGAGCTGCATTTGTCTACTCTGCCATTGGACAAGATTAAGTGCAATTCTTTATTCAGGAAGGGAGCTTAATGGGATCTTGGTGATGTTTGTCGTATCAGGTCTTTACAAAAACAAAGTCTGGTGTTTCAGCCTGATAGTGTTCATTTTTTGACATTTGTTAAGACATAAGCAATTTAGTATCATGTTGAAGTATTTGGTATGTGTCACTGTAGCTTAGCTGGACAGGTATAAGGCTGTTGCTGCTAGCAGCAGCCACATATGCATGTTTTCACAAGCATTAGTCATCTGGAATTGGTTTCTGTAGTCATTACTAAGGCCTAGAGGATATAATATGGAAATAATAGATGCAAATTTACTGTGGCACCATTCTTTAAAAGCCACAAGGTTTCTGTACTTTGACGTGCTGTATTCTAAATCACTTATGCACAACAGAGTTGATTTAATATGTTCTGAATCACTCACATTCTCCTCAAGTGTGATGCCTATTAGGCCCTTTACCTGCTTTCTCAAACCAGTATCTGAATAAGTAAATAGTTGTTGCTTAGGTGCCCTTTATTATTGTATCTACTTGACTCCATATCCCATCTACTGTAGTAAATCACAAATATGTATTTCCAGCCAGGTTAAAGGTTATGAATCCATAAAATTATGACCAAATGCCTGCAATGGATCTATGCAAGAGAAATCAAGATTTTACTGAGTGTCTTCTAAAAGCAAATGTATTTTTCTTCTGTAAGTGGCTTAATCTGAAAAATCTTGAGATGCACTACATGGGGTATGGAAATTGGGGTGGACAGGGAGCTGACTTCACCTTCAGATGCAGAGAGCCTCAGCTTCAAACCCTGAGGGACACCTAGCTAAGAGGAAAGGCATCCTTTGACAACATGGTAAGAGAATAGAGAGAAGAGTTGTCTCATGGGAATTAATATATTAACTAGTTTGTTACAAATAAGTTGTTTTTCTTGGTTTTGATATATGGTTGGCTAATTGCCAGCTACATATATGGTTCTGTTCCTTATCCTCGTTATTGACTGTATCCTGTACCTTCTACCTCATCTATATATCTCCGTGTTTTCCAGGTTTTGGGGTCTTTGGAAGTTGGGCCTGGTACCATGCGGTTTCTAAATTTGCTAATTTTTACGTTAGAAGTTCTTTGTTTCAAGATAACTCCATAGTTCCCGTCTCTCTGTATTTCTGCCATGGATTTTCCGGCTGGCCCTGTCCTGTGTGGCCACTCACAGCAGCCATATAAGGGTGTGTGTGGAGAACACCCAAATCACAAAATCTCTGCGTGAGATGCTGAGGAAAGAAATAGATACTTTACCTCTATTTCAAACAATTTACCTATATTCAACAATTATTTATTGTATGCAAATAGTGAAGCTGCAGGTAACAACAGTGGTGATTGAAATTTAATGAGGAATCACTCAGCATGGTAGCATGATGCAATTATCAGTGGCAATTACATTACAATGGACATTTAGAGAAAAAAAATGTTGAAAGAAAGGCATTTTCTTTTGTCTAACAAGGCAGTTACCAAATTACTGGGTTTAGTGGACAGACCATTCACTATGGCTGTCACTGACCCAGAAGAGGGAAATTGCCATAGTCTGTAAAGAAATTTTTCATGTCTGTAAAGTTGTTCTTTTTTATGTCTGAATTTATTATATGCAATTACTATTGCATGATATTGTCAGCTTCATGTGTGTCCTGGTTTAAAGGACAGGTGTCTACCAATAAAGGCAGAAGCTTCTCTTTGAAATGGAGAATGTAAACTCCCTTCCTCCAAATTATTATTATAATTTTGAAATTAAGGGACTCTCAGGCAAAGATATGGGAATTAGGAATAACAGTCCTTTACTAGGAAAATTAAAATTGAAATACAGTATTACAAAGAAGAATCCCAAAACACTGACAGAGTCAGAATACAACCTGACACCCTGTCAGTCAGGATGTTGGTAGCAGTCCCGTTAAACGGTGTCTACAGTCCTCCTGGAGTGGCAGATGTGGTTCAGTTGAAGCAGTTGTCCTATAGAAGGCTGCAGTTTTCCTCTGAAGGTCCAGGGATGATGTGGAAAGGTCCGGTGTTCCTCTGGAATCCAGTGGAAAGACGGTATCTTGCTGTCCAAAATCTTAGTTTTTATCTAAGTAGGAAAGGCTTGGCTCCTCCCCCTGGCTGGAGCACCTCCCAATGGGATGATGAAATTTTATTAGTCATACAGTGGGACTTAATGGCTTATTAGCAGATGATATCTTCCTGGAGGGAGGATGGGTTGTGGAAAAGATAAAGATGATTGCCCCACCTGGTCTTAAAGATGGCCCATTAGCAGATAATATGTGCCATGGAGATAAGGGTTACTACCCCACTCAGCTTCAACAGATGATGAGAGAATACACATTTCTGGCCACATCCTATATTGCAACCCAAGACAATATGCGAAAGCAAAATTCATCCAGTTATTATGCCCTTAATAATTTTGATTTTTGCAATTACTAGAGCTATGCAAGGGAGAAAGTGTGTATAACGAAATTATTTCATTATTTTCTCTCCAAGTAATGCATTTGTCCTGTTTCTGGAAATGTTAGCTGCACCTGCAGGCCCCCAAACATGAGCAAAAAAAATAACAAAACTACTTTGCTTTCTCCCAACGAATAAACTACTAGTCGCTTGTAATAAAAGATCCTGGATCCCATCTTTGTCATGCCAGCCTACTGTAACTCTACAACACCGTGGGCTATTTTCCTTTACTTTTAGAAAAGTTTTGAGAAATATTTTGTTCCTGAAGGTAAAGTGTGCCACTCATGTGGTAAAGAGCATTTTTAGTTTTCAGGGTCTGAAAATTTCAGCATCTTCCTATCTCACAGCACTCAACACTAAGCTGTAGGACAAATCAGTTAAATCAAGCTGTTATCCCACATGCTCCAATAGACAAATAGCATCCCTTATTAAAAATCTGTAAGATAGATTTAAAAATAAAAAGTACAAAGATACAAAGGTCTCACAACTGTAAACTGAAAGAACCTACTGAAGATATCTCATGATTTTGAGATTTATAATTGTTCCTCTTTACACACACATGCATTTTTATGTATTCACCCTGTATAGGAAAGGTGAGAACAGAGATGTCTGAAACTTGACCAGAATCCTGCATTTCTAGACAAGAGCACAGCATCTTGCACACTCTGGGCTAGGTGAGACAATAATGAAAAACCAGAATGCTGGTTTTTCCTGTCTTTTTCTCTTTGCTCCTCTATTTGCTTTGTGCCTGAGCCTATCTGTGCAACCTTCCACACATGTTAATGTGCTTCATATCCTCCCCTCACATAGTATATCTTCTTGCCATAATATACTGGATAGGAAACACTAAATGGCATCTGATTGTGACTATCATTTCAATGATTCTATAACTCCAAGACCTCTGATTTCAAAGATCAGTTTTAAGATCAAAGTTAAAACTATTTGGATTCCTTCATGTTTTTTCATCATAAAGGATTTCGTTTCTTTACAGTTAGATGGAATTCTGTTGTTCCGGGATTGATTGTATGAATATGAATCAGACTTCTATTCTTTGTGAAAAATTTCACATAGTTGGCTGAAGTTACTCTTTGCTTGATTAAGTACCTTTCTTACTCTATAGTGAGCTAGACAATGTGGAAAATGCCATAGCTAACACTCAGTAGTGGAGGCTGCAGTGTTGCCCTGCTGTAGGATGTGCAGCAATAACCACTAAAGGACTGGGATTCTTCCACTACTGGAGGGTCAGTGCAATATATGAAATGACAGGTATATGAAATGTTCTGGGTCTTTTCACCTGTGTGATGGACCCACCAAAAGCTATCACACTAGTACAGCTACAGGAAGGATTTATTAAAATGTTATTGGTGTCACAGGATTTTTAACTCTCTTCACAATGGGAGCATTCTGGTAAGTATCAGTTGGGTGCACATACAGTAATTTTTATGCACACTGACATAAAAATATAACTTCAGATGACACAAAATCAGTAATGTAAGTGTTTGACCTTTGGTCATAGGTTATGAGAGATTAAAAGGTTGTTTGTTATTTATCAGACTACTGTATAAATACTATCTACTTTATACCATATGTACATTCTAGTGCACAGACAGGCGCAGTATGTGCACAAATAAAGACATGGCTATACTGTAGTTCTAGTCCTACATTTGACATATTACTCTATTGCAAACTAGAATGATCTTGAAACATGACAGAGAATCCATGTCTGTTATTTTCCCTCAGTAGGATCAAACTAGGTTATATTGTGGGTTCAAAAGTTTGCAGCTGGATTTTATAGTTTTGAAAGCTGGTGAGATTCTTTTGGATTTCAAAAATCTTTTTCTTGGCACACAGTCTTCACATCATTGGGGTGATAACACTTTGACTAGTGTTATACAACAAACTACTGTGTGCATCAGAACATGTAATAAAAAAGTGTCTTTTTCAGTCTGACTTCTGGTATTTTCTGCTGAAGTTAGTCATAATTTTGTTGGTTTTTTTAAAAAATCTTTTAAAAATAATTGAAAAATTTATATATTAGCTCCCTTCATCCTTGTGCTGATGATGCCTTGGGTTTTAGCTTTTATATTTTTCAGAATCTCTGCTGCTTAATGTGCAACTCTGACTCTTCATATTAGGTGTTAGTAAGTTCTCTTCACAGGGTAGTTAGATGAAACAATCCCCTTCCTAGTGAGAAAATCAAAGACAATTGGTACCCAAAAATATAAACATCACTGGGAAATAAAAAATCATGATATAATGCTGAGTAGATGAATGTTACCAGTTTTAAGTGTTTAATCAATTTAAGATATATTAAATGACTGTAAGCTGAGAGGAAAAAGGGGAAAATTAATAAGTAAAAAAAAGGTACTCATTAATTTTACAGTGATTTACAGATTATTAGATTATGCGTTTGCTGTGAGTACAAAATACATTTTGGGGTGTTAATTCATGTAAACACAGATATCCTGAACAATACTGTGTAGGAAAACTTTGACAGTTCTTGTAGGCCTGATGCCTGGAGATGATGAGCCCAGGATAGTCTCTACTATAGATATTTAACCAGGTATATTTATAGCCTTTATATCCTTTAAAAAATTGAACTCTGGGTGCTTTGATATAGGGCAAGGAAATCAATGAAATATGGTTATTTAAATTTAAACATGTTTCCATTTTTCTTGAAAAGGATTTTATGTATTAGACAATGAGAAAACAAAACTATAAAAAAGCTACATTCCCTTTTTCAGTCTGACCATCCACTGCTTCAGATAGTGACAGTGATCAGAACATACTGCCTGAAGATCTTTTTCCTTTTTGGTATTGTCGCAGTTCAGATGATCTCAGGGCACTGTTTGATTTATCAGTATCCACTCAACAAACAGTATCTGAATGAGGGAAGCAGGATGTCTTAGTGCTGGCCTTAGGCACTAGAAAGTGGGCAGCTACTTGAGTCAGAAGGCTGCTGAGAGCAGCAAAAAGCCTTTTGTGCCAGTGCCCATGGAAACAAGGAGCAATAGTTTACGTAAAAATATTTACCCTGAGTTCCCCATCTGCTACTGCTCATGAGAAAGGATTCAGAATGTATCAGGAGCTGAGATGGAAGGAATGAAAAAGACGCTTAACTAACCAGTCTTCTGTAAACCTCTTTGCCTCAAAAACATGGCATGCTTTTCTCCTAGGGACTGATGCCCTTATCCTTAGGTAAGGCTTTCTTTCCACCTACCCTGAGACAGCTTTCAAGCTTAGAACTCCACACACGTTCTAAAAGTTGTCCTTAGAATTTACATCTTCCAGTTGTAAGAGAGGGCTGATTTATTTTAGTTTGTTGGTTTGGTTTAGGACTTTTTTTTTTTTTTTTTTTTTTTTGGGGGGGGGGTGGTGGGGGAGTGGGTTTTTTTGGTGGTAGTGTGGTAGGGCTTAGGTTTTATTGGATTTTTTTTCCCCCCTCGAATACAGGTAGATTGTATTTCCTTTTAGTTTTTAATGTGAATAATACTGCTTTAAAAACAATTCCCCAAACCAAAATCTGCTGACTCCAAATAGGGTATATGTAACAGTAGTGATATTCAAACTGCAGGAGACTACAAAATTATTCTGATTTGTTTCTAGAAATGAGGCCCAGAGCACATGTGAAATGTCAGGATGACAGAATGGGGCTGTGCGAGGAATGCACTCCCTCACAAAAAAAACCCCCTGCACACAGCTGATGGAAACAATAAAGCATATGAAATTGTCCAAGAGATTGTCAAGACACCTGAGATCTGACAGAGGAAGGCTGACTTAACAGTAAAATAAATATTACTCTTTTACTTCAGTTGTTTTGACAGTCTGTGTTATAGGCTGGGTCGAAGACAATCTATGGGGGAAGCAATCAACTTCTAGAAGGTCACAAAGTTAACCTGCCCACCATGCTGATTCAGCACAGAGATACTTATCAAAGCACACATAATTCTACTACAACATACAGAACTTTCTTGGGCATCAAGAGATGTCTGGCATTTATTTATTTCCTACAGGCCCCTGTGTTTTGATGGCAGAGAGGGCATCTACAGAAGCTGGGTTACCAAGCTGAAAGACCATGGGAAGTGACAACCCATTTGTCAGAAATCAGTTCCCAAATCTTCATAGCAAAAAGGTCAGGGTAATGAAATGTTTAATAATAAAACTTTTTTAAAAAAGAAAAAAAAAAAAATTGCAAGCCCAAAAAGAGACATGTCAGAATCAAGAATATAAAACTGCCTTGAATCCTGTATTTTTTTTCCCCAACAAAGACAATATTAAACCATTATTTTAAAATTCAAACTTCATAGGCTGTATTTTAGGTTTTTGTGTATTTTTGTTTTGTTTTGATCTTTTTTTTTACTTGTAGAATAAAATGGCAATAATATGAGAAATTTTCTACATTCCTGTAATTACTTTCACTTTAAAGTAACAGCCAATACATCACATAATAGAAAAAGTGGTTAAATTTGGAATAGTCCGACTTTCTATTTGTAAGCAGCTTTGCAAAAAAGCTCAATTTATGAGCTCTGGTTGTTTCATAATTTATCACCCTGGAAGCTTTAGCTTTTCGCACCAGTAATAAATCATGATGGAAGTTTGAAGGTAAGAGATTTTTATTATATTAACAGGATAAAAGTAAGGTATACAAGCTTCCAGGATCTAATTATACTACTTATCCCTATCTTTGATTTTCACCAGATGTTGGATTTGAGACATTTTAAATAAATTGAGGGGAACATTCTATAGACAGCAGACAAAAACTTGTAAAATCTTAAGTCCACACAAAGTAGTCTAAAATGTAACATACTCAATGGGGCAATAACAAGCCCAGGAGTCCTAAGTCACACAAATATTAAGACTGTGATTTTCACTTAAATAAAATCCGTATCCCAATGGAGCAGTTCTTGTTTCTGAACAGGTCACAAAAGCACTGATTCCCTCCACTGTTTCCAAGCAAATCCTGTGCAAGCAAGCATTCTCTTTGATCTTTGTGGAATGTTATCTGGTATCCCTCCACAGAAACAAAATGTTGGAATGTACGCTAGAAGGTCAAAAAGGATGGCAATAAGACAAAGCTGCTATTTATAATTTAAAATTACAAAGATCTATAATACCATGCATGGGGATAATAGAAATGAAAGGAAAATACTTACTTGAGAAGTGAAAGGATTTCAATTAGGTAAGCTTGTGTTAAGTGCTCAAATTACATGTTTCATAAGCAAAATAAGGCATTACAATGAAAACCAAAGTTTTGGCAAAAATTTTGCATTTTGGAGCACTGTCATACATTAAAAAAATTTTAGCCCTAGTTGCTGAATTCTTGAGAATGTATTTCTAATGCGATGAAAAGCAATTATCTATCAGCTTAGGGTTATTAATGTAGGAAAAACCACCAAAACTTTAGTACTTCATTTTCAAAATTAATATGCTAGAGCGAAGATATAGGAGATTGCATACTCTAAAAAAAAAGCCTTTCATAATGAAAGTGTGGCTACTAGGCCCATTGTCTCAAGAGATATGTCAGATCTATTGTCCATGTGCTCTACAGGTGATCTGCACATGTGCAACAAAAATGGATCTATTTGGAATGTGATAAACCACATCTGCATATGCAGAAATAATTCTACAAGGTCTGTGTAGGTGTATGGTATTCCAAGAAACTGGGAGCTTGAGGAATTTTTGGTAGAGACCATCTGTTTATCAGATACAGATCCAATATATAAGTCCTGCCAACAGATACTCAGCTGACCAAGCTCACTTCACTTATACTACTCACTGCAAGTGTAAATTTTCCACTTGGCCAAAAAACCTGTAAAAAATAGCAAATGAAAACAACTCTTTAAAAAACTGGCATGTGCAGGCATGTCAAATGAGAAATGCAAGAAATAAGAAAGATCTTTTCCTAGTTCATTACATCAGGGTGGACTGGCTCCCTGGTACAGTCTCTCTTTCTCTCTTAAACCGACATAATCAGTAGTAAAAATATATTGGTTATAAATGGCAAACATTTAATTTTCATTCCTAAAATATCTTACACTATTTTCTGCATTGTTTCTGCAGCTTTCTAAGTTTATAAAGATGCTACTGAAAAAGTATGTACAGCTTCATTCACTGCTAAAGAGGGCACATTCAGCCATGACTTAGATAGGTTAAGGAAAAAATAGAAGTTACTTACCTAAGACATTCTAATTTAGCCTGATATGTTGGCTGCATATTAAAGTATTTTTGAGTAGATATTTTTGACCAGCAGACTACATTAAAAAAAAAAATCAAACTGGCTTTACCTTAAAATATTTTAATTCACTCCTTGCCAAAATTTGAAGGTTTTCAATGTGGTAGAATTATGGAAGACACAAAAAGTACACTTAGACGTGAAAATTGCTCTGGATTTTTTTCCTTTAGTCTGAAGTTCTCTTTGTGATTACTGACATTTCATTTAAGTTAAACTTCTTCACAGGTAGCAAGGACTTGTATGTCTTTTATTTTGCAGGGTCCTCATTTAATCTCAGGATCTGTAATTTGCCTCAGGGTCTGAGGTCTTGCAGCAGCTGGTGCCAGTAGTACAATGCTCTGACAATATAAGATGCTGTGAAATAACATGAAGATAAAGTGAAGTGTCCAAAGGTTGCCCATTATGCTAGGTCCAATAAGGCCACTATCAGCTGTGTAAATTTATCACTGTAATCATAGGTTTGTACAATCACCATGAAAGCTGATCCTGTATATCCCAAAATATCTTGCAGCAGTGTTTCATGGAAAGCAGGTAAATCAATGGAGGTGTTTTTCAGAAAGACTTAACAAGGCAAAGTACTGTAGGTTATGTATATATCCCATCTGCAGGCTTCCTAAATTAAGAGTGTAGCAATGTCGTCTTTGAACCTGTGATTGCTTCTAGGCTAAACAATATAAATGCAGTCTGCATGTAAAAGAGGAAGTATGCCCAGAGCTGTGAAAAGAAATTAATTAATATAACTGATTTCATTTTTTAAAATTTATATTACCTGCATTCACATACTTTAGCAATATATTTGAAGGAAAAACTTCTTAGGAAATCAAAAATTCAATGTATAACACAGTAGTGCAGGAAATATGCCCCAGGCCATATTGAATGAATACAATTAAACTAATCATTGCAATAAGGGCTCATTAAGTGAACACTGACTGAGACAAGGAAAAATGGTATGTAATTATGAAATTAAAGATTGTATTGTTGTGTGTTTAAATATGGATATTACTACTCTTCCTGCAGCTATTGCAGCTATTGTCTGCCATGACCATCTCTAACAGGGTTATTTTTAGTTTCTTTGGAGGACAAAATGCTACTCTGCAATGTACATGGAAATTTGTTTTTCATAGGAAAGAAAGGAGCATTCCTCCTATGCTTTTCCCATTTTATAGCAATATGTTCTTTTTGTGTTTATATTTGAAAAACGAGTATCCACCAATGGCAGTGGGAGAATTCTTGGGGACAACATCAAGATTTGACTGTTAGGGATCACTGAAAACCCAGGCAGGCTAAAAATGATTTTTTGCTCTACCTCTGCCTATACAATTCTGCCCTACAGTTGTGCAAACCAAAATTTTGAAATCTTACCTAACTCTGAAAGCTCTGCAGAGATTTTTGCTGCAACCAAATTTGATTTCAGGAACTACCACATCACATGTGTAGCTTGTTTGGATTTTGTCAGCTTCTGACAACCAGGTCATCTCCACATTAGAATTTTTTGTGCAGATGAGTTGAATTCTTATTAACTCCCTGAAACAACAATTAGGACCAGCAGTCATTTAAATCAAGGCCTGATTGGGAAAGATTGTTCCCGCTTCATTGTGAAGAGTATCCATGCCCATATGAGTGGCAGTAAGAAGTATAAAATTTCCTGGACCACCATCTTCTGTCAAGCTGATTATGCAATTTTTTTTCCCTCTGAAAACAAGTCCATACTCTAACAACATAGTGGTATATGATTGACCCATAAATCTATTAAACTAGGCGTCACTCAGGATTATCTGGAGGTTGTGTAGAAACATATCAAGAGACACTTTCTTTCTCTTTTTTTACTTTTATTTGATCCATTATGAAAAATATGTCTTTAAAGGTTTGAGATTCAAGACCACATTTTTAGTCTGCTCTGGAAATAGTGCTAGCTTTTCACACTGGAGAGAACTATTTCTTATTCAGGACAGTAAAAAATAAATAAAGTTATAAATAAAAACTTATTGCCTCACTGGTCCAGATTTTTATTTGTATGGTTTGGTACAGCCAGTTTCAGAACAATTTGATTTAAACTGTCACTGATGATCAGCACTTTCTGAGCCATGTTTTTATCTTCTGTGGCTAATAAAGATACTAAACAAAAGGAAATATAGAATAGATATTTTTCGTTAATTGACAAATTTATTTAGATTTTGACAAAATTATAACAAGTAGCACGTTACTGGTATGAGATACAGAATGGAAACCTTCTCTTCTGGCTTTCCGTCAACCAGTATTTATTGTTAAAATATAATTTTGTTATTTCTGTCACTGATACAGAATTCAACTAAAGTCTGATAAGATTCTCCAAATTTTTATGTGATAACTGGTGGAAAACTGGTAGACAAATTCATTCAGATAGATGACACAGATTCAAAACTTGTAAGATTTCAGAATAAGGGTATCAGGACTATTATTACTTTTGTTGCTTGTGAGCATTACAGGTGTTGCAGCTTCGAATTCTGAGTTCTTTTGCTATTGGTTGAAATATTGACACACCCATAACCTGCTCCTGACTATTTGATTGATTGAGTTCTTCTTTTAGACCATTTAGAATGATCAAGAGGAAAGCCCATTCAAAATGGTATGCCTGAAATTGCACATACTTGGATTTTTTTGTCTGCTCTCCAAGGCCATCAGTTCACTGAAGTGATAAAGGTAACATGGAGCTACCCTCACCAAAAAGTGCAGACTTGTTTTTCTAGTGTCTTTTTTCAATGTCTAATATTTAATGTTACTGCCAGCATAAAGACACTTTCATTTAAAATATTACTTTAAACATCTGCAAGTTTTGCTTTGCTGAAAAAATAGTTTTATTTATTTCCTTCTGGGAAGGAAGTTGAACATCAAACTGTATAACCCAGTATTTATGTTACATTTGCCTTTCAAGAAGCAGTGTTTTCATACAAGTATTTTAACTGTGTCTAGGAAAGAATGTGCAGGAAACCCCATTTAAATTTGTGGAATATAAATGCACAGCATGAAATGAATACAGACTGGGTACCAATATATTTAGGAACTCATTCTTTCTACAATGTCAGTTTCCTAGAGGATATTCCAAATAATGGCTAGCTCAGCCAAATGCGCACAATTCCCAAAAATATATTGTAGGGAAGTTTTACATTCAGACACTTACTTTGCTGCTTATTTGAGACACATAATTACTGACTTTGGGTTGTTCTCACAGAATAGACTTATACTGATTTAAAAGTGATCCTACAAGTAGTGCAGTGCCCTCATCTGTAGTCCTGAGAGATTTAAAAGCCTTCCATAATTTGTGGGAAGTTCTTTGGTCTTGCTCTGTACTTCTGCCAAACCTGCAGAGAGCTACACTGTTTAAAGCAAGAAATACAAGAAATGAATTTTGCATTTATTCTTTTTCTGTGCTCTCCATAAAAAGGCTTCAACTTTTAGGTGTCTTTTTTATTCAGAAGAATATCTGAGACAGTTATGTTCCAATGTTAGGCTGTATTTTAAAATTATATGCTATATATCTTTGGTTATTTAAGACACGATCATCAAATAATTGGGTCTGGAAGAGACCTCTGGAGAAACTGGTCCAAGCCCTCTACCCAAGTAGGGCCACCCAAAGACAAGTCCCAACAGAACTGATGCCTTGAGGGCCTGACCTAGAACAGAGGCTAGACAACATTAAAGGAATAAAGTAGATATTTTTTCAAAGGCCTTACAAGTATACACCTTGGGCAGTACAAGAGCCTTGGGCTTTACCCAAGATGGACCCAAAATGGTCACAAGATGGATGATGGGTCATGAGTTTTCACACTTTTATAAGTTTTGGTCCAGTTACATATTGGGGTTAATTGTTCAATTACAGCTCGAGGTTAGGAAGTCCCATCCTCCCAGATGGGACACTTTTGGGCCTGAGGCTGTAACAGTTGTCCTTGGTTCTCAGGCTGGAAAAGGATCATTTTTTCTAACTAAACTGTGAAGAGAACTTGCTAATCTTACATGAAATTCAGAGTTACACACCAGAAGGCAGTACAGAATCTGAAAAATACAAAAGCTGAAACTTAAGGCATAATTTACTTTTTAGTATCTCCAAGGATGGAGATCACACCATCCAAGCAGTCTGTGCCAGTGCTGCTCACCGTGAAAATGGCAGACCCCTGTGTTTCAGTGTGTGTCCATCCCCCTCTGGTCCTGTCCCTGAGCATCACTGAAAAAAGCCTGGCTTCCCTCCTTTTCACTTAAGTTCTTCCTGAGCATCCCCTTCTCTGAGCTGGACAGTCCTAACTCTTAGCCTTTCCTCTTCAGAGTAATGCTCCGGTCCCTTCATTATGTTTGCATCCCTTCACTGGTCTCTCTCCAGTATGCCCAGTATGCCAAATATGCCCAGTATGCCCAATATGCCCAGTATGCCCAGTATGCATGGGGAGCTCAGCATTGGACACTCCCAGATGCTGCCTCACCAGCACCGAGTAGAGGAGATGGATCACCTCCCTCACCCTGCTGGCAACACAATTCCTTTTGCAGCCCAAGACACAATTAGCCTTGTTTATTGAAAGGGCACATTGCTGACTCATGTCATCACTCATGTAAATCCCATTTATATCATAATGAGGAACTTTTTAAAGAGAAAAGAAGAAAGTTAAAGACATTTCTAGGGTATCGATTCACACCATTTCTGTGAAGAAATGGCATGTAAAACCAGTATGAAAGCAATTTTGAAACTCTCATTATATGTGTGTGAACTTTCTCAGAGAGTAAAACTCAGTGTTATATTTAGCAATTTGCAGTTTGTGAGAAAACTACTGAATAGAATTTTGGAGTTGCTGCAAAAACTCATTCACTTTTATGAACAATAATACTTGCAAATAGGGACTTTCACATTCCTCATCAAAAACTTCCTTGCTCAGTCATAATTTTTCTGAAAACTTATTCTTCCATAGAATTAATGAATTGCAAGAAAATATATTCCAGTCCACATTACACATGACAGCTTAATGGGTGCAGCGCAGTGCAGTGCAGAAATGGAAGGCCTGACATCACTTGAGGGGGAAAAAAGGCAGTACAATTCCTCCTTCCTTCCTTTTACACTTTACACATACTGACAATAGTGAAATCTCGCTTAGAGATGTCTGTAAGTCTGGACCATGCACCCTGCTTTTCCAGTCCTTTCCACTCCTGTTTCATCCCTGGAGCAATAAGTGGGTTTGTGTTCAAACTTTCGGCTGTATAATGAAGACAAAATTACTGTGACAGCCCATTATGCACTCCAAATTGAAAAATCATGTTGGTGCATGTCCTGGTTTGAAGGACAGGTGTCTGCCGATAAAGGCAAAAGTTTTCTTTTGAAAATAGAGACTTTAATTCCACTCCCCCCAAGTATTATAATTGTTTGAATCAAGGACTCTGAGGCAGAGATAAGGGGGTAGGAATAACAGCTCTTTTACTAATATATCTAACCGTACAAGCAGAAACAACAGCAAATTAAAGTTAAAATTACCAACAAAACAGAACAGATAACTCAGTTCCAGTCCTTTCTTTAGCTGCAGGCACACTCTCTCTGCACTTGGTCCCAGTGCTCCAGACGGGCAAAGCCCGGCAGCTGCAGAGAAGTGGGCGGCAGCGGAGGTGGGAGGGGGCTGGAGAGGGCAGCTCCTCGCTCACTGTTTGGGTTTTGGTGGTCAGCAGTGTTGTCAGAGGTAGGAGGCTGGGACAGGGGAGATGCAGCGCAGGTTATTGCAGACCGTCTGGCTCTCCTGCTTTCAGCCGCGTGGCTGGAGACGGGTCCTCCTCCTCCGAGCTCGCCGGAAACATGAGTAACCCCCTCCGGAAACACGAGTAGCCTCTCTGGAAGCCCAGTTCCCACCTATCCCTTTCGTCAAAGATCCTGGGTGTAACCCGGCAAGCTCCATTGCCATGATAATGGGAAAAAATCTTTAATTTGACACAGTAATAGAAAAACACTCAACCCCCAACAGTCTTCAAACCTTCAAAACTGATAGCAGACAGACACCACTTTCCTTCTTACCTGCGATGGCAAAATTGCAGGCACAGTTTGATATGCAAGGTGGTGGGTCTGCAAATCTTGTCAGTTCACCTCCAGCCCTTCTCAAGAATTTTTGTTTACACCCCTTGGTCCCCTCGGTGCTCCATCAGTCTGTGCTCCATCACACTTGAATGCTCCTTTGGCACTCAAAGAGCAAGAGCTGCTTCAACAGGGGAAAAATCTGATTTTTTTTGGTAGTTAGGTGAGCCAATCAGTGATGTTCAAGCCAAGAAGAGGTTAGTACTTTAATGAGTCAAGGACCAAAACTTTTGTAAATCTCTTACAGCAAAGCTAAGCTGTAACATTTTAGAACTTTTTACACAGAAGTAAAACTGAACATTAAAAAAAAAATATGAAAATATTAGTACTAGTGATACAACCTACGTATTTTATTAGCACTGGTGACCAGACTTTCAACAGCTTTGGCACCCACAATTTCAAAAGCAAGATAAATATTGCATAGAATTTCTTTAGAGTAAAACTATACATTCTTGTAGTGAATTGACTGTAGCAATTTTCTGTTTTCAGGAGTAAAACTAGAAGGTTATAAAACACATTTAAAACCTCTCTGAATTAGAACTAAACTGTCTGAAAACCTCAAACTAACAAATCATGTGCATATACATGTGGAAAGAAAACCTAGTTAAAGAAAAAGTAAATGCTATGACAGTGCTTTTAAATTCAGGATTTTAGTCTCCATCCTAATATCCTCAATCTCCTAGGTCAGATTAAATTTTCCGTTATGTATTGTGATGTTGTTTCCTGACCAAAAGTGGATACAGAAAAATGGTTCTGTCCCAATTGATTAGCATCAGACAAAATACTTTCCTACATAGGGTTTGTGTGATATATTTGGATGGAAAGAATTTACTTTCTCATCCATAAAAGCTCATGAAATTCTTTGTTTTGTTCTTCTTTGTGACAATGTGCCACACACATGTTCCATAGAAAGTCAAAGAATTATTCCATAATTAGGAACATTTAGAACATGGAAGAATTAAAAACATACAATTTTATTTGATAATAATTTTGACTTATGAAAAAGAAACTGGTATGTGTATGTATTTGCTTTTCATGTGCAAACAGACACATATCTACATATTTGTGTGTGTAGGTAACTTTATACTTGCATAGATTTGTGTATCAAAAAAGAGAAAGGTGAGGGATTTTTTAAAAAGTTTTAAATATTTTGCTACTACATTCCACTAGTTTCAGTCCTTCAGTGATGTCTTAGTGACATCCATTTCCATGCAAATGGAAAGATTTGATTTTGGTTGGCCACCTACATTGCTGCTATGGTGTTGGACTTAATCATGGCATGTTCCAGCAGCCTTTCTTACCCTAGGCCAGATCTAAGGAGAAATATTTAGTTCTCTTGATAATTTTTAAGCACAGAAGTCTTTTCACTGGAGATTAGGCTAACCTCCTAAATCATTATTTTCAGGAGTTCTACAGGTTTTGAAAATTCATTCTTTATGACATAAGGTCTGTTTCATTTAATCCTGACTAAAAATACTCATGTTTATTATTAGTTTCTCTGTGGATCCTATTAAATTAGTATTTCACTGCCTCACAAACTTGAAAGACCATATTCTCACACTATTTATTTGACAAATATTTTAATGTTTTGAGGATAAATTGAAGGCATAATTTAAGTAATTCTCAACAAATTATGTAGGAGAGGTATGCCAAATGGGCGCTATGTCCCTATCATCTAGTCATTATTCAGTGTCTTAATCATGATTAAGTCTTCTGGTGAGTCATAATGGCCTGAATCCAGCAATCAATAGAATTACTTAGGTGCTTAAAATTGTGCACAAGATGAAATACATTACCAGATCAAAGGGTCAATGTCCTTGCCAGTTTATTTACAGAATATTAGGGAGATCAAGGGGAATTAAAAAGCTTCTTGAAAAGGTATAATATGTGTGATTCTGAGTGTGGTATGGTAATTGATCCTGCATCATTAAGAGTAAGAAAATGTCACAGCCTAAATTCACTGTAGAACTACTGCTTGGGATTTTTTTTCTTCTCTTCTATTAAGCTCAGTGAACTCTCTGCTACAATTTCAGATATACATATTACTCTTACACTCTGAGGGAATAATTAAACTTTATTATGCAATTTGTAATCCTTAAATAAGTGGTATAAATCTCTATCTTTTCTTATTGGAAAGCTGAAGTAATTAAATCTGTAATAAAAAAGGATTAGTTAATTGTGATTGCGGCAAGTCAGAGGCTCATATGAATGTCATAGATTTGAAATGGAAGCCAAATTGGTGCAGAAAATAGAATAAAATAATAGATGCGGCTGCACTGTCCCTCCTAGTGTTGCTGGGAAAACTTCAGAATATAGAAAAAAAGTCTTCTAATAACTTTTCCAGCCTTGCCGGCTTCACTATCATAGGAATTTTTTCCTGCCCTAAAAGCAATGAGATTGCCAGAATTTTCTTTTTAATCCCTATAAAGTGCTGCTAAACCTATCTGAATGTCATCAATTTTGATGTAAAATAGAATAAGCACTATGAAAAGAAAACAGGAAGAATATAGTTTTTCAACTATTTTCAATGGGAATGTTTTATGTTTACCAAAACTGTACTGCACAAATATAATTAAAAGTCTCTTCTCTTTTGTGAAATACAGACTACTGTTTTGTTTAGTTTTGAATTTTAAATTGATGGTTTTGATATCCTCAGTGAAATGAATTTTAGAAATTAATCACCCTGAGCAAAAGTTGCACAAAAAATTGAATTACTTTGCTTTCAAAATAATAATATAAAAAATGACGATTATAAAAAGGATAAAATAATGTGCTGACTCGTGGCCACTGTAACTTACTAGCAATCAGTAGCAGAAATAAGTAGGTTTTGGGATAGGTTTGTTGAGAAAAATTGGTTTGGAGTGGAGACTAAAAAATCTTCAATTGTAAACTCAATAATATCTGATGGTATTGGACTGATAAATAAATTTGGAAATTGTTATTTTTTGTATTTTCCTGGCTACCAATGAAATAAAGGAAAATGTTTGCAAAGAATAAAGAGATAAAGCTATTTATTGGTAACTAAGAAGGTCAAAGTTAAGTAATTTAGATTATATAGTCTGTTGATTAATTACTAGCAAGCTAAAAAATTTGAGTGATTAGTAAGATATACTTTTTTTTCTTCTTTTTTTCCCCCCATTGTAATTGATCCTACAATTTTTTTTTTTCAATATAAAATGTCAGATATATGTGTTAAAATAATATTGGCAAGATAAACACTGCATTGAAATGAGATTACAGCAACTAAGAAACATTTTTCTTATCCTGATTCTTTTAGTGAAATCATATTAACATTTTGGAGCTAAAGTCAACCAAGATAGGCAACATCTGAGCACTGCTGCTGAGACAAAGGGATCAAAGTTCTAAAGAAAGTCTATTACTCTACAGATTATGATGGCTAGGAACATTTAGTGGTTTTTTTAGTCAAATTTAACCATGAGTTGAAGTTCAGTAAAAATGTTAAAATGTTGCTAAAAATATAAATTAAATGCTGATGGGCATATTTTATGTATTTTATTTAAAATTATTTTATATAAAACAGACTAAAAACTTAATGCAGATTTTCTTTTATATTATTTTCAACATGAATGTCAATCCTCTGTGGTGGCATGAAGATATAAGTACCAAATGAAGTATGAAACTAGGAAGTTTAAGATAACATTCTCCTTGAGATCCTAATGCAGATTAGGTTGTAGGTTTCGCTAATTGTATTCTTATCTATTATTATCTTATGAATTTATCATTTAAAAATAATACATATGTAGAGATCTTTGCAATAAAATTCAGAGGTGAGAACAGCTCAGATCTGTTGATGTATATATGAGGCTTTTGATTAATTTTATATGATATTAATGTCTTGGCAAAGTTTGGTTCAAAACTATTCAAATAATTTGAAGCAATTAAAGTGATGTCTCATTATATTAGCAATATTACCAAAAATTGAGTTATTTTAAGGCTTCTGAGGGATTATTCATTTTAAGTACTCTTTATCAAACACGATGTGCTGACTCAGTACAATTTTACAGAGAAAAGGCAACATACAAACAATGACATGTTTATCATATTTTTTAGTGGAGAAATCAAAAGGTGTGGCAGGTTGAGAGTGTAGAAATTAATTCACAAAAAATAGTGAGTGAGAGGTTGTGCACGATATAAGAAAGACATCAGAAAAAAAAGAAAAACTTGAAGATACGCGAACCTCAGGATTTTTTGCTGCTGTTGTTATTTTCTTTTTTTTTTTTTCTTTTTTTTTTTTTTTTTAATTGATATACTGTAGTTCTTTGTTAATATTTGTTAATATTTTCATCAGACACCTGTATGTTTAAAATGCCTTCTAGGAATCATTTCAATATATTGGTTTCCATTATGTGAATACAAGATGAAGTAAAAAAAAGTACATACAATCTAACCAAATACATACACACAATTACAGAAATTTTACTGCTTTCAGAAAAAAAAATCAAATTTAGTGGACATATAAATTCAAGATAAATAATTTCATCTCATTGCTCAGTACTGTTTAAAACTGTTGAAAAGGATTATGTTGTTTACATAACCAGAACAGAGCAAACACTAACCCATCATTGGGAAAGACAGTAATCTTATGCACGATTGTGTATGTGGCAAGAAACTATATTGAATTTTATAGCTGAAAACATATGCCAGAGATGATATCCTTTATGTCACTGAAAGGAATCTTCTTTTTCTCCCATTAAGTGTTTTGTATCATTCACAGGATGGTAATAATCTTAGTGCAGCTGGTAAACAATTCGCAATTTCAAGTAGTGCAAAGCACTCATAAAATTATATACTGTGCCTTTTTTTTTTTTTTTAATTAGCAAATGCTCTTTATTAATTTAATTACTTTTTCTTTAAATGTAAGTATATAAAATTGGATGTGGTTGCAAAAGAGCATGATTTTACCAAACTTTAAATATCTCTGGCTCTTTCTGACTTCTGAAAATTATTATTTTAAATGCATGTTCCTAAGCATCTGATTCTGGAAATCTGAGCTTAAATTAAATAAATAAGATTTAGAATGCGTTATGCTAGAATTCCAAATTATTTCTCTGTGTGAAGAAAATGACATATTATAATCTGAATATCTATCTTTTACAAAGATGTTTCCAAGAGTTAAGATTTCATATCTCCTCTTAGAAAAAGCATGTACAAATTTTTGCACATCCGTCTGTGCATGACCAATATACATGGACCATACGCTTCTACATGAATGACAATTGCAAAATTCATTTATGGCTCTTTCATTTTTGTATCTGTAATTTCAAGCTGAATTTTGGGAGAAAAGTGGCATCTAATGTGACCCTTGTAGCATAACTAATCACTCAACCATTATCTTCTAATATCATTAAAAAATGCACAAAAAGTAACTGTAGAATTTACTGCCTGTATATTGATGAGTTTTCCTCATCTGTTACTAACACTGCTCAATTTGGTGTATCTTGCCAGCTGGTGAAGACCCATTAAGTTGATGAAGAAATGTCATTATATGTCAAGGGGGCTTACTAAATTGTCAAATTTTTAAGCATATGATGTTTAAAAAGCAACCTATGCTTTTTAAAGTCAAACTAGAAATGTAACAACTAAGTTTTCAGGCAGAAGTAAAAGTCTTAAACAAATCAACATATTTCAAATAACCAGAACAGTTGTTTTTCTATTTCAGATTATTTGTCTATTGTTTTCTCTCCTTCTCAGCAGTACCCAACCTCTGATTTAGAAATTTTTTTCAGAAAAAAATTTGGGGCAGACGTAAAAATTAATTCCACTTTCTTGACCACAAATTTTCTGAATCTTCTTGAATTCAATCCACTGGCAATTTTTTTTATGAAGAGGAGAGAATTATTAGGAAAATTATTTGAGGTGTGCATTCCTGATTTAAAAAAAGGAAGAAAGGAAAACAAGAGATAAACTGAAGAATAACATTTAGACTGTGGTCCGCAATTGCCTTTGCTGCTTGATTGGTTAATTCCTGAAGGTTTCTGAAGTGTGAATGAAACAAAATCAGTTTGTTGCACCAATTTAAAGTGTCCCAGCCTTTGCCTACGTAGTATCAAAATGAAGCAACCTGAAACAAACCTGAAATTCTAAAACACTCTGCAGAGTAGCAAAGCAGTCTTTATTAACTTTATTAAGAAATTCAATTCTCTCCGCTATGAAGTATTTAAGCTTTGAAGTGCAAGCAAACAAGCAGTTGGCTAAGATTCAGACTGAAAAACCAGTCCGTATATCATCATGTCAGTTTGGAGACTGTCTGCTCCATTAGTATTTTACTACATCTCATGAAAGATTTGCAGATGAGCAAATCCACATGACTGTACAAGATGTGATTAGTTACAAAGCTCACAAATGAATTGCTTTGCATATAGGTGTCTTCTGATGAGTCAGGCAAGTTTGTTTTGGGCATAGACCTACCATGAGTGGTTTAAAGACAAGCTGATCATTCTTTGAAATTCTGGAAGTTGTCTGACACAGAGAGCCCAAGAGCCCACATACAATTAAAACACATCTGCAGGTCTTCTGCTGGCTTTGGACAAGGATGAATTGCTTGAGAAAGGTAGGGAATAGAAGATTGGTTTTGCTAACCCGTAGAGTCAAATGAAGAATACTGCTTCAGGACAGAGATGATTTATGTTAAACAAAAGGAAGTCTGTTGCTGCAAAGTTCCAGGACTCACATCCAAATGAGATTTCTACATGTGGACCTATAAAATACTAGTCTATGAATGAAGATAATATATCTTAGTCTATGAATAAAGATAAGATATCTTGACATAAGGACACATACGACTACATAAACTTGCATAGATGCAAATACAGAACATATACATGTGAGTTATATGTTGATATATTATGTACTCATATAGATATATGCTGCTCATATATCAAATATAGATATATTTCTGCTCATTGCTAATGTATTATTTCATTATTTCAAGGAACATAATTCATCTAGTAGTTCTGAATTAATCTATAAAGTTTTGTAAGTTTTTGCCCTCTGTGTCCATGTGCAATCTGTTTTTGCACAGAGTTAGAATTTACTGTCCATGGACAGTGTACTTGCTTAGAGACTACAAATTCCTAAGAGAAAGCATTTTTACTTTTTTTTCCTGCCTCTGAATCAGCATTAACATCACAAAGTTCAACAAGACCAAGAGCAAGATCCTGCACCTGGATCAAGATAATCCTCAATATTGATACAGTGTGGAGGATGTACAGACCTAAGAGCTGTCCTGCAGGTGCTTGGGATCTGGGAGCTGAAAATCTGGTCATAATGCACTGGGCACTTGCAGCCCAGAAAGAATTGCAGCCAAGGTCAAGTGTGTGGTTTAGTCCATGTACTTTGCCCTTATGAGGCCCCCTCAGAATTCTGTGCTTAGCTCTGGGGTCCCCAACACAGGAGGAGTGGGTCTGGAGAAGAGCAATTAAAATGACCCGAGGGCTGGAGTACCCCTCCTATGGAGACAGGCTGAAGAAGTTGGGATTGTTCAGCTGCCAAAAGGGAAAGTTGTGTGAAGACTTTACTATAGCCTTCCTTATATAGCTTTACTACTATAGTATTTAAGGGGGGATTATAACAAAAAGAGTTTTTGACATGGTCTATAGCAACAAGACAAGGATTTTTTAACTAAAAGAGCTTTTATAAAGGGAATGGTGAGATGCTGGATAGGTTGATCAAAGAAGCTGTGGATACCTGATAATTTGCACAGTCTAAACTCAGGTTAGATAAGGCTTTGAGCAGTATGATCTAGTGAAAAATGTAAACACATTGATATGTGATCTTTAAGGGTTCATTTGTCTCAAAGTAATTTTATTAGTTTTTGATTTAAAAAAAATTATCAGACATCAAGAAAAATGAGCTTTCATTTTAAACCTGAAAACATTTCTAATTTCTTTGATATGTGACTTCCATGTTTTTGACTATTTCTGTTGGTCTGTTGGTGTACTGCAGTTCATACCTTCTTTTTCTCACCTCTCATTATTTCCATGTTTTCTTTGGCAATATGTTAAAGAAAATGTGAAAGAAACCTATACACCTTGCCTAATCTGTTAATCACTAAAAGGAAACAAATAGTAAAATTTTAATAAATGTTTTTGATAAAATACTAAAGAATGTGAAAGCAGAAGACTTCATATGTACTGCAGATCAAGTTCCTCCTCAACAAGTCAGTGATGTAAAGCAGGGCTTTTCATAAGAGATGGAAGATATTTCCTTTTTAAGGAAATATTTTGGAATCATACCATCTCAAAGAAGTTTCTGGCAGAACTAAGTGGAGCCATGGCTCCACTTGGATTAGACAATTATTGACTTGAGCAAGCTTCTTTTAATTTAGTCTGTGTACCCTTACATTATAGTGTGGACATAGACACAGGTGAGATTCTTAAGCTTCTCAAAAACTAAATTAATTTCAGAATTGTGTAAATATGATAGTATTTTTCAAAACAAAATGACTGTGTGTCCTATGATTGCAGCTGAAACTTGCCATACTTTCTATTCGGAACATTTGATGAATATATTAATTTTTAGCTTCTTTTCTCTTCTGCTTTCTTAGGTACTTTCAGAACTCCTTACAGTCACCCCAACATTTGTTTGTTCTTTTGTTCCTTGTGATATGCCCATCTGTCTAGATCAGTGTGTTTGTCATCTTGCTTTAACAAGCTGTTTACTGAAGCCTGTAAGTTTGTTTTCTGCCTTTATTATGAGCTTTTGAAAGGACTCTGGATGTACTGAATACGTTCCTGCATTTGTTCATCAAGCTGTGTGTCATTCTTAATGCCTTTTTAAAATTAACAGTATTAAAGCTAGATTAATGAGTATTGAGGTCACCTAAAGAACCACCATCAAATGTATTAGCAAATGCAAGTTTAATATAAATTTGGAAAACACTACTGAACAGAGCGGGTTGGCAAGGTTCCCTCTGTTGATAGGATAAAGCATACAGATGAATCAAATTAGGATCATCCTAAGAGTCACTGCCTGAGATATCCAAAAAGTGATCTTAATATGATGCTGTAAAATATCATCACAATTCAACACAGACGGGATTTTTACAATTTCTGATCTAGCAGGAGTCTGAGGTTTATTCAGTAGATTCGTTAAAATGGATCTGTTTTAAGGTAAATCACAGGACTTTGGAAGCACTTAATCATTGACTAAGTTAACATTTACTAAGTGAGTCAATAGGATTTATTGTAAGCACGACTGTATCTTAATTACAGATCCCAGATGGCAACATTCATTCTATACTTGCTATAAGCTGTCTAAATCGATTCACTTTCACATAGACACATAGACACAAAGTTAAAGCCTGTTAAAAAGTCCCCTCTAGTTCAGTGCAATACTCCATCCAGCATTTCTAAATAGGTGAGGGTTGAACCTCAAAGAGTGGGAGGTGTGCTGGCCCAGGACCTCTTGTCACCTTCTGATGATGGTCCTCTGAACTTTACAACCTTTGAGTTTACAGCTCTGAGAGGAGTCCCACTCAGAAGGAGATGCTGGTTCGGCCTCTTGCAGTCCAGAGGAGCTCATAGGGCCTCCTCACTTAGGCTTGATGTTTATGCAGTTAAGAGACACTTCACTTTAGATATCAGCAAATTTCCATCCTGGAATTCTCAAATCACTATAACTCTCAAGCTACAAATGTTCCAAGGCTGTCAGGCAAAGATGGATTAATTGTTCCCTCTTTTGTTCCCCACTTTGGCCAGGAAACAGGACTGCATACATGGCCAGTGCTACTACATCTTGACTGTGCAAGAGTTCCTAGTTTGGTCAAGGGCTTCCTCACTGCCCAAATCTCTGCATAAAGACCCAGGGCTAATGGGACTTTTTGAGATCATATGTGAGGCAGGAAGAATGCACCATCACACACAACTCTCTGTTGTCTGTTGATTTTTACATTTTATTTGCTTGGGGGTTTTATTCTTATTTGTTTGTTGGTTTGTTTTTTTGCTTGTGTGTTTGGTGTTTTGTGGGGATTTTTTACCTTTTTTTTTTTTTTGAACATTGCAGTTGCTAATCTTAGTAAGAATAAAATGGATACTGGATAAAAGACAACTTTAAAGCAATATATCCCTGCAGGTTAGCTGGCACTGGCTTTTGTTTTCAGGAAAAAACTCACATAACTTCCTGAGGTTGAATTTATAGGAGGAACTATTCAAATATGTTTTAAATATTGTTGCACTCAACCCTCCTTCATTAATCTTTGCACCTTTATTTCACTGAGAAGAACTATAAATCATTGAATTATATTGCTGCTATTCATGAAAGATACTTTACCTTAAGGTATATAATTCATCATAGAATGGTTTTTTTATGCATGACTGTCTCTCCTGGACCAAAATAATTCAATATCATATAGAAAGAGAAAAAATCAAGTGAAAAATAATGCTATACTATTTATAAGGATTTTAAAGGACTGTCAAATGCCACTTTTAATTCAAATTAGAGAAATGTTACTTCTTAACACATTTTTTTCTTATCACAGAAAACCATTCTTTAGTTTATTTTTGAAAATTAATTTGTTGATATTACTACTTAAAGATTAAAAACTCCCCAAAATGCAGCAATGGAGCTGGGAAAGTCTCTGATAAAAAAAAAAAAAAAAGTTACACT
This sequence comes from Oenanthe melanoleuca, assembly GCF_029582105.1. Lineage (NCBI taxonomy): Eukaryota > Metazoa > Chordata > Aves > Passeriformes > Muscicapidae > Oenanthe > Oenanthe melanoleuca. Next base: position 13,574,236 of record NC_079362.1, read on the forward strand.
AAACGGAAATGTTTGTTGTTTTCCTTTGCAAAAGTCTTTCACTTAACATTGCCAAAGAAAAATCCACTGACTTGCACTAGAGGCTACATGTAACTTGAGAAGTATTTATCTAATTCAGGAGCATTTTTAAATATTTCCCCTTGAAAACAGCTCTACATGCATGCGAGAGTTGTGTGAAATATGGAGTCTGCAAAAGATACCTTAAGAGAGGTGACAGACAGACAATATGTAGGTTGTGGAAGCTTCTCTTTCTCTTTGTTGTTAGTGATATGCAATCAACTCCATCAAAAATTAAGAAAATTCCATTAAAAATACCAGTTTATTAGTAACTATTCCCCAATTTATTATTCTGGGCAGTACTTTCAGTCACTTAAAAATAAGTAAAGCCTGGACATGATTTGATCGAAATGTCTTGGGGGTTGGGTTTTGTTCTCTTACTGTCCCAGTTAAAAGAATTTTTCCCATATTATGCTAAGGGAGACTGCTGGGTTATGCCCAGGCTTTTTTCAGGACTGGAGACAAAGGGGGCTGGCTTCGGGGGGGTTTTTGCTCTCTTGCTGGCTGAGACTGAGGAAGAAGGACTGCCCCATCTCCAGCCCACGCCAGGAACGTTCCTGGAACACCAGGAAGCCAGGTTCTCTGTGGTCGACTACCCTGCATCCAACCTCCTACCTCTAAGCCCACAGCTGACCACCAAAAAACCCAAACAGTGAGTAGAGAGCCCTTCCTCCACCCTTTTCTCCTACACTGGACAAGCTGCCACCGCATTCCCCCCTCCTGCCTGCCACCTCCGCAGCAGCGTAGACCTGACCCCACCTTCTATCACTGGGACGGAGAGCAGGCAGAGTGTGTCTGCGGCCGGGAGAAGCATTTGAACTAAGTTATTTGTTCTGTTTGGTTGTTAATTTTCATAGTTGCTGTTGTTTCTGTTTGTCTGGTTAGATATAATAGTAAAGACCTCTTATTCCTACCCCCTTATCTCTGCCTTATAGTTCCTGATTCAAAAATTATAATACTCAGGAGGGAGGGGGCCTACATTCTCTATTTCAAAGAGGAGCTTCTGCCTTTATTGGCAGACACCTGTCCTTCAAACCAGGACAAAGTGTTTCGAGGTGGTTGCTGAAGTGTCATGAATCACAGACATACTGTGTATCTTGGGAGATAGTCAGTAGGGACTATGTATTTTAGTCCTTTCTTTTGCACACAAATATACCCTTGGAGTTTCTCTTACTGATTCAATGATGCTGACTGACAACTTAAGATTTGTACATGCTATGCCTCTCTGCCTAATCCTCTAGCCACATTTGTGCCTCCTGTAACTCATAAGCAGGCCAAGGACACTGTTTTTACAAATGTTCCAAATGCCTGTGGGAGTCTTTTATGTACATTAGGTTCTTCACAATACAACCAAAAACTTGATTTTCAACAAATATGTTCAGAGTAAAAATTAAGTCTCACTGGCACTGTGGTAGCAAAACACATGTGGTTTCAGACTTTTTTAGTGACTTTTCATAGACCTTAAAATAAAGACTGGAAAGGAGCTAATTTTGAAAACTATAATTTTCTATTTTTTTTTCATATTAAACAAAAATATTATTACAAATAGTAACATCTTAATTTTTGGCACATCTGTGTCAAATTGAAGCTTGTCCATTCAGTTAAACTATTTTTCTAATGATAATTTATAAAATGCATGGCGAACTGATAGAGACCCTAGATCTTTTGCTCAAGCAAGCAGAAGTGGTTTTTGTTTGTTTGTTTGTTTGTTTGTTTTCTGCTCAGCTTTGAGCTAGATAATATTAGATTGTACAAATGTCACCCTGTGTTTTCTGGAAATCATGTGTCACAAAACCTTGCATGACAAGCATCCACAAGATATTGCTCTGTTACCTTGTTCTGAGTTTGAGTGTTCTTCACTTTTGCCAAGTGCATTCCTACTGCATCTGAAAACTCAGTCATTCAACTCAGTCATTCAAATTCTAAGTGTCCTAAATTCTTGAAAGGTGAAAAATATTTTATTGAACCAAGAACTAAGGAAGTGTTATTTTCCATCCACTTCTTATTGTCCCCATCATAAATACTGCCATGATTTTGGTATGTGTTTGCAATATGTATTTGAGTCAATGTAGTGTTATTTAGATATCCAAATGCCATTAATGTCAATGCCTGTCATGCTGTTAAATGTCCTCACACTTTTCAGGGAAACTAAAGTAGATTATCTAAGGCAGAGTTAGGACTTCTGGTGCTGAGAACACCATTAAAAAATGTAGGGATCATACAAAATCATTAAGATCATGTCTGTCACAAGCTGGTTCTGTAAGCATATGTAAGCCGTGGCTACTATGGGAGCAAGAAACAGAGGCATGTTTTTCTTTCCTTTGAAAGACTGAAACCAGTCAACCACATTTTTTGCATTTTTTACCATGTCTTTATGCATTTATTATAAACGTTACAGAAATATTGTCTGAAAAAGGTATTTCGCATACATGAGAATGGGCAAGGTTTGTTACTAGAGCTCTCCAGAGACAGAAAAGCTCTCCAGAGAAAGAAAAGCAGAAAAGTTAGATGACTTGCTGAGAACTTGTTTGCAAATCTTTGACAGAGAACGGGTTAGTAAACAGTACATTCCAGTGGTCACTTTCTGTTTATTTCTCCAAGCTTGGCAATCCCTCATTCATAATTTAAAAAAGAATATTTTCTCTCTCTATGCACATCTCTTTAATCTGGGACTATTCATCTGGGAATGAAATACTAAGGAATAACAGATGTTAAAATGTATTGACTGGTTCTAAGACAAACCACAAGATGTGGTCATCTAAGAGATAGTTACTTTACAGAAGTGAGTATGCCCTTGTTATAGTTATAAAACAAAAATTGTTCATGGCAGTCTTCAGAAAACAAACAAAAAACCAGATCAAACCAAACAAAATAAAGCAATCAAAAAACAAGAAAATCCCCCAAGAAACCAACTCCCCCCTAAAAAAAAGTTCAGCTGAACTTATAGGTACCTTCCCTCTATCCTCTGCTTCATTTCAGAAATCTAAATCATCAGTGCTGTGATTAAACTACGATATAGTTAAAGAACCTAAAATAGAAAACCTGAAAAAAGAATTGACACTGAAATTTGATGAGAATTGATTCTATAAAATACTGCACCACAGTATTTGCTTTGAAAATTAAAGCATCTTTTTATCATTTTTCTTTATGCTACACAGATTATTTCAGAAATTAGAGGAACATATTCATAATTCACTATATTCAATATGTGAATTTTTCTGTGCAGGTACTTGCATATTCATATAAGTAGATAAATGAAAGCTTGAGCCTGAAAATTGTTGCTGATAAGTGTCATAATGCATGGAATATTAATGTGTGATACTGTGTGTTTTCTTTGAATTTCCCCCAGCTATTTATTTATCCATGGTGATTTTGGGTCATGCAGAAGGACCTATTTCCTAATAATCACAGTCCCACTGGATAGCTAATAAAGACATGGGAACACATAAGGTGTTAAAGCCTTTGATGGATTAAAAAAACAGAGGAGAGGGTGATGAGAAATAATAGTAAGTATGGTTTATTCAGCCAAGAATTAAATAGCTCCACTTTTTCCAATTTTATGATTTTTGTGTAAACAGAATGGGAAGATACAAGAAAAATACTGAATGGTTAATAGACTCAGAGTAAGAACAGGACCTTCCATTGACAATGTGGATTTTCTTATTACATTTAGAGGTCGTGAAAAGTTTCAAAGAAGAATTTCTACAAACAGCCTGGAAAGCTCCAGCTTTTGGGAGAAAGTGTAGTTCATAGGTCTATTGCTGGATATCAGGATCACTCAGGGGGTGCCAAAAGACACAAAAAACTGAGAAGTATAATCTAGGTGAATGAGCTTTATTTTAACACCAGACATTTAAAACAGAGATATTTACATCAGAACTAGCTTTACAGATTAATTTTAGCCTAAGTTAATGAGACTACTTTACTATCAGGTATCTACATACTGGCAAAAATATTTCCATATTTGAAAATGGATCAAGCAAGGAATATTCTACAAGTTTGGAATGAAAGCTGAAACTAAGACCTCCCCTTTTCTGATTCTCGCTCAGCTGAGAGTTGTATCAAACCTTGCAGGTTTTAAAAGTTTATTCAAAGTAGAAATATAGATTAAATAATTTCATTTTGATTTTAAAAATCAAAAGTGAGAACTATTAAAGTTGTGTCAATGGCAGTAGCATTATCACTGTGCATCAGTCAGTCAGTCAGTGTAATTCTTTGTGTTTTACAAGGTCACTCACCATAATTGCGACTAATGTCCTGAGTATCCTCAGCAATGCTGACCTTTCTGGTTACCTCCCTTGATATATGGTTCTATTCTCCAATAATGTTCACTTTTTCTGATTAATTTGGGATAGAACAGCATGCATTTTTATTTCTAGGGACTTGTTTCCAGTGGAGAATAATCATGTCATGACAATGAACAGACAAAAATACTACTCATGCACTGACAATTATTATGACATTATCCTTTCAGGAGGAACATGACTTTATTATTTTTTCAAGTAGATATGCCACAAAAATGATGCTCAAAATATATTAACAGAAATGCAGAAAGTTAACATGAGGTGCAGTACAAATAAACTGCTTTCCCTTGACTACTTGAGAGCACCTCATATCTGCATCACTTCAATTACTCCCATAATTGTGCTATGGTAAAATGTGATATCATGATCAAGATTCATGATCCTAGTTGCTATGCAATCATCTGTGGTCCCTGATGCACAGAATTTATGTAAACAGTTGCACGACTTAATGGTAATATTCTTTTCTGACACACCAAATGGTGTCTCTCCTCTCAGACCAAAACGATATACCTTTCTTTTTTTTTTTAGGGAACTAAATTTGTTTGTTTGTAAAATTCTTTATTTGCTCTTGCTTACCAAAAAATTTACACAGGGATTGAAACTTATGTAAGTGATGTCAAGTCCAATGATGATCAAAAGTCCATTCAAATCTAATCCTTTGTTATGTGTAAAATTATGTATTAGTTTTTGGAATATTATCTACTGCAGTGATTAATTCAAAATAGAGTGTATATGACTTCCTAGACAGACTGTCAGAACATTTTAAAGGACACAATGACTTGTATTATGCCTCTGATTATGCAGATGTTCAGCCACTCCTGAATAAATCCAGAATGAGATCACTTAAATCTTCAGTTGTAATTTGCTATTTTGAGGAATGGTCTTCAATTAAAAAAAAAAATAAAGTAACTCAGTATTATTTTTTAATTGGAAATCTATATAGGTTTGCAGAGGAAATGGCATGTTTTGTACTTCATTTGTTCCCCATCATGTTTCATTGAGGTAATATTAGTGTTCTCTAGGTATTTTGGACACTTACTGCAACCTTAGATGACTTTCTGCTGGTTAAGATTGAAGAGCAAGTTACACAGTGTTATTAGTTAAAACTGAATAATATGAACTATACAAAATTTAATTCAAAAGTATTTTTTTTTTCCAAAATTATTGCTTTCAAAGAGAAAGCAATGCTGTGTAATGTCACTTCTGGGTTTCCTCAAAACCAAAGGATCTGGAATTCTACTTAATAAGTGATCATATAAAAGTCTTGATACCAATATGGGACAAGCCTTAGATAATTTAAAAGATAAATCAGTATGTGAAACCTGTAAGTATTTTGTTAATTTAAACATACAGAAAAAAAAAACCCAAAACCATACATAACTATATATTTTAACATAAAACTGTTATTAGCTAGTTTACTTCCTGTGAATTTGTTGCATATTTTTAAACTGTATTTTAAACCTTACATTTTTCCAAGGGGCAAGCAAAATTTTTCAGAATGAGAAGATTGATTTGGCATGCTTAACCAGCAATGGAGAAGTGTGTATGTACTTATCTTCCACAGTGTCTTTATACTTAACCAAGAAATAGAATTCCCTGGAGGTTTGCACCACCATTTTTAAATATTAATATTCTGTACTCTGTTCTTATTTCACTCAAAAAAACCCAAAAAACAAAACAAAACAAAAAAAAAAGCCAAAAGAAACAAACAAACAAAAAAAAAAACACTAAAAATGCAACACAAAACAAAACAAAAACCAACCAAACAAAAAAGCTCAGACTAGATTAGATCACAATACAAATGTCTAGCAGCTTGAACTGAGAAAGGATGGACTTTCTCAAGTCTGATATGTATGGGATGCTTTTCCTCCAGTGTGGGTGGAAAAGCTGCCATCATACACAGGACTTCAAAATGATACTTCTGGATTCAACCATGGATCCAACACTGGCCCTCCCCACACAGCTGAATTTCTTTTGCAGTAGTGATTTAACATTTCATACAACTATTTCATGCTTGGCACACCGAAGCTTTCATGAGTTGCATTTTCTTGTATCATTGCAATTTGTCATGAAGGAAATAGTTCAGCATCTTGATGGTTTTATACATTATAAATCAAACAGATGTGAAGAGATGAAATCCACTGACCAACCAGGATTTTAAAAAGTTCTGTAATCTTCAGAGGTGCTTTATATACTTACTTGAATGGTAAAACTAAAATGAGGAATTTCAAGGAGCTATCTATGCCACTGTAATTGCTGTTGAGAATTGCATTGGCATTAAAAGAATGAAAAACCTAAACCAAAACCAAAAAATCCAAAACCAAAAAAAAAAGAAAAAAAAAAAAAAAAAGGAGGGAAACATCTCCTCTTCTCCAGCATTACAGCAGTGTAATAGTGTAATAATGAATGGTTTAACTGAATTAATACAGAGGTGTTATGAAATGTGTAATTTGCATGACTTTTGAACTTTTCACTTTTTAAAAAGCCTTTAGAGTATGTTTAAAATCCTGTGTAATGTTACTGTTGTCTCATAATTGTGAAGCTCTGAAGCAAGAAAATTGATATACAGCTCAGGCATTTCCTATGGGTAAAATTAGTTTTATTATCTTATTTCATAATTAGTCTTGAGTGAACAATTGTATGTAAGCTGGGGTTGTGTGAATGAAAAATTTCTGTGTCTGGCAAAATATCAACTTGAATAAAGTATAAAAAGAGGCAATGTATAACATGGGTTTAGCCTGGGGCAACCAAGAGCCTTGTGTCTCACTGCCTACAACTTCCCTCCATTCGCAACACTGTTGTGGTATGTGCTTTGAGATGCGTCATAGTAATTTCCTTCAACCAGGCTTTCCTTTCTCTCCAATTCCACAAAGCTCCTACAGCTTTTGAAGCATTTATGTGAGCATGTGTTTAAATATTTTCAGTATTTTCTCTGAACTGCAAGTTTGAAAAGTTTCCAAATGTGTCAAATTTCTAATTGAAATTAATTTATATTATAATGCATGAGGTATTGAACAAAAAGAAGACTAAGAACTGACATTATGCAGCCCCCCTACAGTCTGTTTGAGAGATAGGATGCATGAGGTGTGCTACAGAGGGAGAAATTTCCCACCTAGAGTACACAATAGGATCTGCAACAGCATGCATAAATATGAAAAACCAGGATTAATAATAAGACTTTCTGATTTCTCATTCACTGATTCATCTGATGATGGCTGTTTCTGAGAACTGAGAGGAGGTTGGCTTTTTTTTCAGGTTATTTCAGCTTTGACTTTAGGAAGGTCTATATACTTTTAAGGATTTAGCACTCTAAATTCTTTTATCATCCAAGCTAAAATGTCAGTGAAAATACCTCCCTCCCACCTTTACCATGCCCCTCATCCACCCTTCCAAGTTTCACATTGCTTATTTTTGACCTATCTGTGTAAATAAAAGTGTACAAAATCACATTGCTTATATATTTGAGACTTCCTGCTCTTAGTCATGGTCAATTTCAGCCAGATTTTCCAGAGATCCTCAAAATATGATGATACTATAAAGTTCATAAATATTAGGATTTAGGTGATAGAAAATCTCAAATTTCTGCTTCCACCGATGCATAATTTATAAGTTCTATTTGACACTAAGGGAAGCTTTAGTAGGAAATGTCCCAAAGGTGAGTCATAGGAAGAGATTTGTCTGGAATATCTGCTTTTTCAGAAGTGGAGTACTGTGTACTGTCACTCATTACTGTGAGACTTGAAAGTGAAGAAGAGCATTCTTCATAATTTTTTACTCACAAAATGACCCAAATTTTTCTCCTCTTCTTTTAACAATTATTTTAAATATTGTACATTTATTAAATATTGTGCATTTAAATATTTTAATTTTAAATAAATGATAGTCAGTTATCACCTTTGCTGTTGATTATTATGACTTGGCAAAAAATCTGAAGTGACCAGTTGAAATACTTCAAGCTACTAGAACTGTAAAGCTCTGCAGTGAGAAATGCCCAGTGTAATGAGTATATGGTGGTACATAGTCTGACAATCTGAATACAGCTGAGAACAATTCCAGTGTCACGCTGCAGTGCCTTATGCTCAGTTAGGAAGAGGCAGACCTTTAGTTTAAAGCTAGGAGGACCAGACAGCCAGCACTGTGTTTTATTTTCAGGAATGTTATACAAGACATTGTTGGACAAAGGTCCTAAATTTGTTGTGAAAAATTGTTTTGAGAGTAGTGAGATCAGGTCCTATGTATGTAAGTGATTAAGAGAAAATATTTCCTCTCCAGTTCTTATTAATATAGATATGTTAATTTCATTTTCAATAGTGAACTACTTCCACAGCTTTTCAAAATAACAGGCTTTTTCAAGGTGTAAATTTTTCTTTTTTTTTTGTCTATCAATTCTAGACACATTTGACTTATTCAGACATTTTCAAGCAGGGTTCTGAAGATATCAACTGACTTAATCTCCAATATCTAGTTTTTCCTTAAGGGCACGAAGTACTTCAAAGGTTAGAATATTTAGACACAGAACAAGATAGTAGTAACTTTCGTGATAGTTCTTATTACATGTGGTTTCACTCTTTACTTTTATTGGCTCTTCGAAGGTTTTATTTGCACAGAGATTACTGTTGCTAAAAATGCATATGTAATTTGCATTTTGTGAGCTCTTTCCAGAGCTTTTAATTTTCTTTTAAGGAATTACTTATGAAAACTAGTGATGGGTCAAAAAAAATTCTGCCTGTGAAGACCCACACATTCCGTGGAAAAATCTCGTCAAACATTCCTTCTTACTTCAGCACACTACTCTTTTTCACCCTCTGGGTTATTTGGGATATATATGTTAGATCAATCTGCTATCTCAGTTTTATCTAACTAGATTGTTTAAAAATTTTTTTACTAAAGGTAGATATCCATTCATGTTTTTGGGAGTGATAATAGGCCATTTTACTGGAAGGCTGACTACTCACAAGTTCACTGTCTGCAGATGGAATAATGCTGAAAACACTGAGAAGCAACTTCACATGACAATCTGTTGGTTAGTATTTACATTTCATGCTCTGAATTTAAAGGAGTGAGCAATTCACTGTATGTCCACCTTTAGCCCTTGTAGTTATTAGAAAAATACAGGTGTCTTATTTTTTTTCTGCTCTTCTTGATACATTTCCTTTCCATCTGTAGCTACCTTCATACATACAGAAGGAGAGAAACCCCAGTAAAAACAAAACCCCCAGGCAAACAAGCGAAGAAAAGAACCCCAAACCAAGCAAACCAATCAACCAACCAACCATCCAAAAGAAATGCAAAACCAACAGAGACTAAATATCCAGTGACAAAATTTGAAACATTTTTTAAATCTGCTTTTAATCCAAGTATGATGGGCAAACAGTTCACTGCATCTCAAGCTCCTGGCGTATGGCATCCAGGAGAACAAGTCAGCCCATCAGATTAACCATGTAATAGACCCAGAAGCAGCTATAGAACTGTAAAACAAAATTGCTTATGCAGTCTGCCAAAGTACCAGATGCTGTGGTTGGAATAAATATTTTCCAGTGTTTAGCATCTGGGCTCTCAGGTTGCTGGAAAAACCTGAAAAAAATTGCTAGCCACTAACGTTTTTATTTGTATATGTTTTTCAGTGTGAAATTGTTATTTTCATTATTTATATTGCCACTGAAGTCCTGTTCTTTCTGAATAGTTGAAATTGTTTCCTATTAGTTCTACCCTAAAAGTGAAATAGATTTGTGTTTATTTTCTTCTTCAGAACAACAATTAATTTGATGTAGTATTTAACTCTGATCAGAAATATAACCAATAGTATGCAAAATAATTTAATGCATAGTTAGAAGATTCCTGACATAGGTTTAAAAAAACTTTATTAAACACAGAACAAGGTAGCTCAAAGATACAATAAAAAAATTTAGCACTATATTACCAAGTATATATTCAAATTGGCTGTGTATTAGGAACAACAAAATTGCCTTTACTGTGGCAATTCCATGTTGTCTAGATATGGTAGGCATATAATGATGCAAGCATGAAAGTTTTATGTTCTTCATAGATTTCTAAACATCTAATTTTTCATCAAGCTGTGTGAATAGAGAATCTTTAAATCCATTGAATACTAATTTTACAGGGAATGTCAAGATGCCTGAACGTTAATTATATTTTGTGGCGATGAATTTCATAGGTTAATTATATGTTTAATGAGCCTAATAGAACCTATTTGGCTGACATGTGAGCTGGTAGCCAAGCTTATGGTAGGATGGAGCCTAAATATTTGCATATATCCTTCTAATTTCAGAAGCAAATAGACCCTGCTTTTATTTTTTCTGGGGAAAAATTCTGTCCTGAAATGCAGTTTTAGCCAAAATGCAAAAAAGAAAAGGTGCTGTTTTCCATAACTAATTGTGCTTTTAGGGACTTTTTATTTTGTTTTGTTATGAAATTAATACTTATATTAACATAGTTCACAATGGTATATTAAAAATAAAATATCTTAATGAAATCCATTGTATTTTGTAAAACAAATTTGGAATAATCTGATCTATCTTTTCTCTTATGGCATTTTGCATTCAGAACACCTTCATTGACTTCAGCTAAATGAAGTATAGAAGGTAACCTTTTTATTAGCTTTGTATTATGCCTTTAAAAACAAGATGCATTAAGAGAAGCCATGATTAATTGCTATTTTGCAAACCAGTGTCCTTATTCATCAAAATTCTGGTACAGTATTGTAACATTATAAGGCATTTTGGCAGATGCCATCCAACTCCTTTACAGAAGTATGATTGATGCCATCATTTTTGATTGATGTCTCTGTGTCTTGGTTTGATTTGAGTTTGGCAATTTTTATATACTTAATTTTTCCTGGAGATAGGATTTAGGAGCAAAAACAAGGCAGGCCTAAAACTTAAAAGGTTATAAAGAAGAAATTAATAACACAGAAAAAAAAAATTTGGAATAAGATTTCCAGATCACTCCCTCCTCCCCTTCTCACCTTCCACATCTCTTAACAACAACATACAGAGAACACTTCAGTCGGTTTTCCACTTAAATAATCATTTCAGTTCACTCTAGAGAGAAAAGTTCCGTTTTGGTTTAGCCATAGGGGGTGTCTTCACTTTCACAATTTGCATTCACTCAGGAAAATCTGCAAATTGTGGAACTCGTCTCATCTTCACAGTCTTTCCAGGGCTATGTTATAGGTTATGTCAAACACATGGGGTATTGCTTTTAAGGGCAAGCTGTTCAAAAACAAGAATTCTCTTTATCTCTTTTTCCATTAAATGTCTCTGTCCATCTTTCCAGTCTCCAGAACAGAGACCCCCATTCCCTTGGGGCAAAGGATCCTTTCCTCAAACACTTTAACCCCACCCCAAGTAGTTTTCCACAATTTAAAGGAATATTCAGTGTAGTCCAGTCCCACCCCCCCCCCCCCCATAGCCCACAAAAAAGATTTTTCAGCCAACTTATCTGTGGTATCTCTTCAAGCTCTTCCCATCTGGAAACTTAGCTCTCACTTCACTGACCGCAGTATACTTCCTGATTTATTCCTCTCATTCAGTGGAGGTCAGGAGATCTGCAGTTTTATCCGAGCATTAGAAGGGTTAAAATTGCACACAGAAGGTGAAGGAGCTGAGCCAGACCGTGCTGGAAAACGTGCCTGGGCTTTTGCGCCACATGGGCTGGGTGGAGGAGTCTGGATGAAACTACAGAGCCCGGCAAGCAAATGCGGGAGGGAGGCTCGGCTGGAACAGAGCCCAGCTGCACTTCCCCAAGCTGTGTGGGCAGCTGGGGGGGCTTCTCTTCCCCTGGCTGCTTCCAAAATGGCGGCAGGGCCCCAGCTGAGCTGTGGCGACTCTGGGGGAATCTAGGATTTTAGCAAAGGTTTCCCTTTCCCCTGGCCATCAGGGCACCTAGCTGAAAACAGTGGGGGGAGGGGGGTGGGCCTCCATGGCTCCCCTACCCCTGCCTGGCCAGGCCGCATAGGGAGGGGGGCCAGGCCAGGCCACGCCAGGCTGGTTGGCCTTACCTTCAGAGGCAGAAGTCAAAAGAGAGAGATTAACTTTACCAGTGTGATTCATGAAAGTGAAATAACTTTTTAATTGGTTACCCAGACTGCTAATTATTGAATCAGGTTTCCGATTGGTCCCTGCACCTCACAGAGGACGTTCCTATAGATGAAACAGCCCCCTGTGTGTCTGTGCTCTGTGCTCCTCCTCTCAGGTGACTTTCATGCAAAACCAGCACACTCTGACACTGTGGCAGTCAAAACAGACTGAAAACTCATATGCTTCTGAGAGATGATGAATATAAACTTAAGGTGTGAAACATTACTATGGATAAGACCTACAAACCTCCAGTAGAGGCTCTGCAACCATTAGGATGTCCTTCACTGAAGGAAAGCGGACAGAATTTTGGGATATACAGGCTACAAGAGGTAGGTGATATTTCTATTTCATGACATTTTTAGGAAAACAACTTATTTCTCATTCCATAACAATGCAGAAAGCTAGTTTTTGCAGCACATAAAAGGGAGTTCTTGTCCAAAGATCCTCTTTTTGCTGTTCTTTATATGGATCCTGTGCTTGTCTCAGGGCAGAACTGAGGGCAGCTGGCCATCAATCAGACAGTGAGCAGTTCTTCAGAGAATAAACAAAAATAAACACTCAGTGAACACTGTGGTCATACCAGATCCATATGAGAGAAGGCTGGTGGAATCATGCTGAACTCATAAATATGAAATGCCTAAACTATAGCCAGTATACGAGTTAATCTGTGAACTAATATCCTGTCACCAGGTAACCTTCAAGTGCTTTAAATAATTATTTTTTGATACATGTAGGTAGTTTTGAACACAGTCAGGCTGTGGCAGAAGGTTAGTAGATATAACAATTTTATTTGACCAACAGGCACTAGTCTGGCATACATTATGTTAACAAAGGTATCACAAAAATATTGCAGAATATGATTAATAATTAACAACATTTATCATAACTCTTAATTATGTTCCTTCGTTTTGGCCTTTATAGGAAACTATAAACAGTAATGTGAGCACATACATAATTTTGTTTGGAAGTGAAATTATGAGGAATGGTACTACTTTCCCTAAAACAAGAAATTCGGGGAGAGAGAGAGAGAAAAACCACTTGTAATGAAACAGAATCAGGATGTTAAAAAAAAAAAAATGGCAAGAAAGAAAATAAGTTAAAACATTCTCTCAAGAAAATACTATAAATTAGAAGGTAAAGAAGAAAAAGATGCTGCTTCAACTGAAGAAATAGTAAACTTCAGAGCCTCTGGTAGCTGACCTGCAAAGTTAATGTGCAAAGTAAAATCTTCAGCTATTTTAACAAGTTTCATCTCAGGCGGTAGATGTAGATGAAGAAGTAGTAGGGGTGAGAGCAACTGTGGCAGCAACACCAGTTGTAGTGGCAGCTGTTGTTAGCATGGCACTATTTCTTGTATTTGACAAGAGTCAACCAGGACAGAAGGCAATTCTCCTACCTGTCCTACTTCTTTCTGCCACTGTAAGAATCAGCTGTGAGGTGTCATCTCTTTCTTCAGCTAATTGGAAGCAAATAATATCTTATACAAGAGGATCACAAATTAAACAATAATATAAAAAGAGGTAATGGTTCTTGATGACATGGGTGCACTACAGTAAGCAGAACTGGGAGTAACTTCCAGTAACCATCCCCCCTTTCCCTGCAGCTGTTTGCTAAAGCTAGTGAATCTACTGGCATCAAAAAGAGAAAGTGGATTTGTCTGATTTGAGAAAGCCAGAAGGGGCTAAGGAAAACTGTGGCTAAAGCAACAACAGAAAATAGCATGTTTGGTGAGAAAAGTTTGACATTACTAATTGTCTTGTACAACTAACCTCTAACTTTTTTTTTTTTTTGAGTGTCAATTTTTTTTTTTTGGTTAATTGGTTGATTGGGTTGCTTTTTTGTTTCAGAGTTGCTGTTGTTTATGAAGGGTTGTGGTGAAATGTCAAGGAATCTCCAAACAATCTTTTGCACTGTCATATATCAGACAGCTGCATTGCAAAATTCCTTACAGAGATAGCCTGTAAAAAAAAGAACACTGCTGTCCTTCTTTAGCACCTTTCCGTGGTTCTGGCTTTGAAAATAATTACCAAATTCAGCATGACACTTGAATTAAGATTTTAAAAAATGCAAAATTGACATGGAAGAATAACGACTTCATAGGTAAGTGACTCAGATCTGTACTTGTCCAAACCTCTTATTTTCTATAGGTCTCTGAAAGTGACAGGTCTGCAGTGCATCTGTGATGAACATAATTTTCTGTAATGTAGTCATCCCTTCCTTAGGCTCTATAGTGAAAAATTGTCTCATTATGTTCTGCAGAGGTCACATACTAAAAATGACAGTGCAATGCAACTCTAAGGTAATTGCAATGCATTATAATGATGTACTCATTGGAAAAGTTTGCTCCTGAACCTTAGGCAATGCAAAATTTTTATCTTTTCTCCCCATTTGCAATGAAGGAGAAGACACCCATTCACATTGGTGAATGCTAAAGCAAAATTCCAGATAAATAACAAATTCTGTACTTCCAAGATATTAAATATACCCTTATTCAATTAGGTTTGCCATTAGGAAAAATCACAAAGGTTCAGTCTGCCTTAATTGACTGAATCTAGCACACTCCATAGCAGGACTAGTTAACTAACATCTTTGTGATTGATAATACCAACAACTATAATCCTGGTGACACTGTAGTATCCTCACTGGCTATGCTCAAAGCTACTCAGGAAGTATTCTGTAGATGCTAGAATAGGTATATTTGCTGTACATAAGGTCAGAATAAATAACATGGCAAATGCTTCTAATTCCTTAAAATCAACCTGGAAACCCTGCAAATTATTTCATGCCAGCTTTGACAAGTGGTGATAAAGATTTACAAGTGCGTATATCACCCCGTATAATGTGATATACAGCAAATGGTGACAGGTTAAAGGCATGCTAGAGAAAGAAGATGAAAAAGCTTGCATAAGTGAAATTGATTTGATAACATGCAGGTTGGTTTTTGTTTTGTTGCGTTTTGGATTTTTGCTTGGTTGGTCTGGTTTTGGGTTGTTTGTTTTTGGGGGGTTTTTTGTTCTTATTTTGTTTCCCTAACGGATTTTAGTATTATACACTTGATTAACTTTACATTCTTACAATGTAAGAATGAAGAAGATGAAATCTTGAAGATGAGAAATTACTAGGATGGTAGCAGGATAAATGAACAGTACTCATTCGGGGTTATGGAAGATTGAAGAAAGGAATGAGAGATTGCTTCGCAGGAATGAAGATGAAGATGTTTCATTCCATGAGTTTGTTAGATGTTAGATTTAACATAGCTTTTTTCTTTCCACTTTGCATCTTCATAATTTCCACTATTTACAGGTTCTCTCACAGTCTGCATTTTCATACTTACAATGTCAATACATGGATCAAAAGATTTGTATGTGTTTTATTCTATTAGAAACATTTTAAAAACAAGACATTTCTTGCTTTTCCCCAGTGATACAGTAAATTGTATGTCTTTGTAGCAAAATGTAATACAAACCACTTCTCAGAAAATGTGTGCTAATGCGAATGAGAAAATGTAACACAGTGTTGCTACACTTCATTGTAAAAGAAAGAATAATTACGTACTATCAATATTCATGAGGGAAGTAGAGAATTTCGCAAAGAACAATTTCCAAGCCTGAGGACTCCTTATTTATTCTCTTTAGTTGAGTTTGTTCCTGTGCACAGCTTTGGATGGAGGGCTTGGCTGTCAGAATTGCATGAAGCACAGGATGAAGTAAAGGTGGAGCTTCTTCCAGACAAATGACCTAGTTCCCAAAAAATGTTAGACTAGTTGTTCTCCAACAAGGAATACATCAATCCAGAACTACATGGAATATGAGGAACACCAATTTCATGACATCACTCTTATCCTCCCAGATTGCCCAGGGATACAAAAGGAAAAAAAAAAAGAGTGGGCACACCTAGGCAAAATATCACCATTTTCCAATCAGCTTCCTTTTGCTGCCAGACACTATACTAAAGATGTTTTTCCAGATTAACTTCCGGTAAAACAACTAAGAATGTGAAAATCATGAGACTATAAGCAAAAGATTGTTATTTGCGGAACTATTAGGCAAATGAAAGGCAAAGGAAGGGATGAAGTCCCCGAATAAGGTGGCATAAGTAAGGGAGAGAAGTTGAAAAGCAGGATTTATTGAGTAGAAGAAAAAAAAGAGGAGAAGAAAAAAGGACTTTATAAGAGCTGAACAGTTATTAAAAAGAAATATTAAATATAATGAAAGCCAGGCTTGTGGGAGAAGAAATTTCTACAAAGAAAAAGTACAAGACCAAGAAATATTTGAAGAAAAAGATGATTGAAACAAATGGAAACAAATCCAAGCAGATTACATAAAAGAAACATATCAGTGTCATTATACAGTATGAATAAAGATTCACAAATGGCTACATTCCAAATAACAAAGGCTGATACTTCTGCTACTCTGAAACAGCCATGCCATTTAATTCAAAATATGTATTTCAGTTATGCATCTTAGAAAGACAGTGATTAATCATTGCACTGAACGGCAGCACTTATCTAATTTTGAGTGTCAAGTTCTAGTCTTTATTTGAAATGAGCAATGAAACATTCAGGATGCTAAGCAGTGAATTTTCTCCATGTGTTACAAACAGTAGGATGGCTCCTGTGGTGGAAAGCATATGTCTGCATATGCTGGTCTTAAATTGCATCCAGTAACATTTTCTAAGCAATACTTTTAATAACTGTTCCACACTCTTCAATCTACATTTCTAAAACAAACAGACAAACAAAATTAAGTTAATTAGTTAGAGGGGAAATTTAGGATGGATCTGACACTTTGCTAAAGACCTATTTAGTAATCACTTGAAGATCACACCCCTGGCTTCACACAACCTATTCCAGGAATTTGTGCCAAAGCTGTCTTTTGGTTACACTGCAAAGTTGCTCTTGTTTCACACTGATTATAACCTTGGTGACACAAGCAGCAGAGATTTTCTTGATTTATTTTGTTGCAAGAGAAAAATCACACTGTAAGTTTGGAAAAATCTGCCTCTTAGAGACTTAAAATTCCACAAATAGCTTTCAATTTTATAATTTTTTTTTTTAATGTTAAATATTTTTATATGCTTACAGGGTATACATTTGTAGATTCTTGACAGGATGTACATCTGCCATGGATAGTGCATCTAGCCACAGGTGAGCTCCATGCAGCTGTTGACTCACTCCCCCAGCAGTGAGATAGGGGAGAGAACTGGAAGAGTAAAAGTGGGAGAACTTATCAGTTGAGACACATAGGGAAAGTAGAAGTCACATATGCAAGCAAAGAAAAACAAGGAATTCATTCACCCATTACCATCTGCACACAGGCATTCAGCCATCCCCAGCAAAGCAGTGTTCCATCATATAGTGGTAAACTGGAAAGACAAATGTCATCTGTCTGAAATCTCCCCTTCTTCCTTCTTCACATTCTCCTTTATATGCTTAGAATGACATCATTTGGCCTGGAGCATCCCCTTGGTCAGCTGAAGTCACCTTTCCTGTGTTCCTTCTCAAGTCCTTGTGCACCTCCAGCCTGCTCACTAGTGAGGTGAGAAGCAGAAAAAACCTTGGCTCAGTGCCCAACAATAACAAAACCATCCCTATGTAATCAACACTCTTTGCTCCACAAATCCAAAGCACAGCCCCATACTACTGTCCTCGTTTGAAAGACAGGCATTTGATAAGACAGGCAGGAGCCTCTCTTTGAAATGGAGAGTGTAATCGCCCTCTCCCTCCAAATTACTGTAATTTTGGAATTAGGGGGCTCTCAGGCAAAGATATGGGGATAGGAATAACAGTTCTTTACTCATATATCTAACAAGACAAACAAAAACAGTAAAACCTATGAAATTAACAACAAACAGAACAGTAACTCAGTTCCAGTCCTTTTCGGCCGCAGTCACCCTTCCCTGCGCTGCAGTTGCCGGTGGTGGGGGCAGGGCAGATCCCGCATAGCTGCAGAGGGCTGGGACGATGGTGGCGGCGGCCCAGGTGGGAGAAGGGATAGAAGAGAGACCTCTCTGCTCACCGTGTCAGTCGTGGTGCTCAGCAGGGTGCCCGGAGGCAGCAGGCTGAAGTAGGAAGGCAGCAGTGAGGTTGGAGCTGGGCAATAGCCGCTGTGCCGGTGCTGGGATAGCAGGGAGTGCTGGGCCGTGGCGGAGGTCGTCCTCCTCCGACTTCATGGGCAAAAATTGGGCAAGCCAGTGCCTCCCCCTCTCCTCTTCTGCCTTTTTTGGATCTTGGCTTTTTCCACCTTCCTCCTGCCTTGTCACTAGCCATCTGTGCTAGGGCCTAGTCAACAGGTTTCTTAGCATTACAATGGGGAAAATTGCACTGAGAGAGAAGGGAAAAAAAAACCCCGAACAACTACCCACTGTGATGAAAATTATATCAGCCAAAAGTAGACATCAAATTATTTAGTACACAAACACACACACACATACACACACCCACACACACGCACACACAGAGACACATACACACATTTCACTTACGAAGTAATCAAAATAACCAACAAACCGAGCCTGATACAACAAGATTTTGCATTCTTCATTATCACTTGAATTCAGGAGTGTGAATGTGTGATATTAATGGTGGAAAAACACAAGACCTTTTAGTCAGTATGATTCAATATACAGTATATTCAGTGTACATACATGACTATTAGTAAGATTTCACTGTTTCAGTTTTTCATAAGAAAATAGAAAGGAATTTGCTCCAATGATGAAAACTTATGAAATATATTTTGCCTTTGAGGTTATCAATCATATTTGTATCATATACAATATATTATATGTAGTTTTGACCATCAGCTATCCAAAATAAAATGCTGACTCGCATATTGGTTTCTCATTTGTAGACACATTATTGATTATTTTCAAGAATAAATATTTGTATATTTGTGCTGAAGCTTATCTTCACACAGTGTATATATCTATATATCATCTATATATCTATGTATCTATATATCTATATATCTACATCTATATCTATATCTATATCTATATCTGCACATGCACATTCCAGTTTAGTATTTTAAGAACTGAAGAATCTGCCCTGGACTGCACAACCAAGATTAAGGTAACAGTCTTTTCTTCTTGGACTCTCTTATTTTCAGAAGCAGATTTACTTATTCCAGCTAAAAAATTGATCTAAACTGATTATTTGCAATGTGCACAACTGGTGTGAATGTGAAGCCTCTGACAGAAAGCAGTAAACACTATGGTCTGCTGACTAGATGAATTATACTGAAGCATGTCAAGGATTTATAGAACTGTGGAATTTCATTTTTATGTTTATATTCACAGTCTGTTATTAAAATACTCTATGTATTTATTACCATTTATTCCCTTGTAACACTAGACAAAATGGACTACACTCCAGTCATGTAGACAGCTGCCTATAGTTCCTAAACAGTTTTAGAGATTGATTATAATCATATTTCATGGGCATTATTTGTGTTCTCTCTTGTTCTGACTGATTTTTTTGGCAAAATTCTAAAACATTTCTTTTCTTGCCTGCATGCCCATTCCTAATTTGAATAGCATCTGTCGTAAATTATAATTCTCTTGTGAGATAGGTTTTTTTTCAAAAATGAAGCATTTAAGACATGATTTAATATAGTTGGGTAATTTAGTTTTTGTGAAATATTTCACCACTGTAAATTGTAAGATACAACTTTGTTCCATTATTTGGCATGACTGACAATACAAAAGATACACCAAATTCCAGCATGACTATATTCCCTTAATAAGAATCCACGTACATATTCCAGTTACATTCAGCATGGAATGCAGGTTAAGAGGCACATACTAGATTTATTATTTTTCAGTAGAAGGATTAAATGACATAAAAAAAATACACAAAAATATTAGAATGTACTGTTTTGTTAAGTAGATGCTGCAACTGTGGAACTGTGAAGAAGATGGTTGGTGTTTAAAGCTGGAATGAATTTAAAATGAGACAGGAGAGATTTGTTGAAGATACATCCACTGAGTTTTTCACATAGATGAAACTCAGGAGTACCAGAGCCAAAATGATGAATGTGCTTACCCTGTTTTTTACCTTCCCACAGGCATTATTTTGAAAAGAATGTTAAAGGTCAGTGTACCGGTCTTTTGTGAAAAATTGAAGCTATGTTTATGCTTTCACTGATGAAGAGAACAGAAATTGCACAGTATCTCCATGCACATGACTCCATGATATCAGCAACTGGTACAGACGGATGCAAAGTCCCCTGTCTATTGCTCTTGGTAAGGTGAGACAGATGACAAGTTAATTGTAGTTCCTTGCATGTCCATGTCCAAATAGGTCTGTATTCCAGCATACAATGAAATCTATTATACAATGAAAAACTTTATATTAAATTAATCTCTAATCAATATGTAAAAACCGAGTTTGCAAAGAGAACTAACAGGTAATAGATTACTCTGTCTGATAATCTGCATGTGTATTTTCAAAGCTTTTAGTGCTTATTTAAAAAATATCTTTGTCTACATTAATATAAATGATGAAACAAATGGAGGTTTTCAAAGAAATGTCCTTTCTCATTTTCTAAATTTATAACTATATTTTAAAACTGTAAGACTTTAATTGGAATGTAGGCTAGGTAGCATGATACTTTATTATGCAAGAAATCATGAATCATGTCCATAGTTTCAGTTTTGCAACATTTTGAGGAATGTGAGAATGCAGCCTAGAACAGCATCTTGGGAATAGTTGCTATTTACTTTATTGCCTGAGCCTCCTGTCAAGTTCCACTATAGGGAACTGCAAGTTCTTTTAAAACGGATCGTCTGGGATGAAATTAAGTTAAATGAGATAACATTGTACATGAGAACTGTTTATTGGTAACATAAATAGGACATTGCCCTACTAAAGTAGACTGGCGTCCTGGTTTGAAGGACAGGTGTCTGCCAATAAAAGCAGAAGCTCCTCTTTGAAATAGAGAATGTAAATCCTCTCCCTCCCAAGTATTATAATTGTTTGAATCAGGAACTATAAGGCAGAGATAAGGGGGTAGGAATACCAGCTCTTTACTAATATATCTAACCGGACAAACAGAAACAACAGCGGCTATGAAAATTAACAAAACAGAATAAATAGCTCAGTTCCAGTCCTTTCTTGAGGCGCAGACACACTCTGCCTGCGCTCGGTCCTGGTGGTGGAGGCGGGGCAGAGCCCGCACAGCTGCGGAGGTGGCAGACGGGAGTGGAGGTGGGGGGAGGTGGCAGCAGCCGCGCTGTGTCCCAGGTGGGAGCAGCGGGGAGGGACAGCTCCCTGCTCACCGTTTGAGTCCTGGTGGTCAGCTGTGGTCTCAGAGGCAGGAGGCCGGAGCAGAGCAGATGCAGAACGATGTCCCACAGCAGAGCTTGGCTCCCCGGAGTTCTGACCGCGTAGGCTGGAGATGGCAGTCCTTCTCCCTCCGTCCTCGAAGGTGAAAGAGCAGCGCCCTGAAACCTGCCCCCACCTACCCCTTTGTCTAGAGTCCTGAAAAGAGCCGAGGCGTAATCCAGCAGGCTCCCTTAGCATAATAATCGGAAAAATTCTTTAAACTGAGACAGTAAGAAAGCAAGCCCCAACCCTCAACAACTGGGAAAGACAGAAAAGGCTGGAGGAGCGAGAGGAGAGAGAGAGGGGACAGAGAGGAAAAGCAGACATTACCCCCAGAAGTCGGGAGTGCCGTGGATGCTCAAGTGTCAGCAGAATGTGCGCACTGTGCTGGAAAGCCTGCCCAGCTCTTGGAGAGGCACAAACGGCCCCACAGGCACAGTTCTCATGGCTGTGGGCAGCCGTACACGAGGGCAGGGAGTGGGCGCTCGGCTGGAAGCTCCGAAGCACTGGGCGGCAGTGCGGGGGCATCTTGGTGGCAGGCTGGGCCAGCGAAGCAGGGCTGGAGGCAGGCAGGAAGGCAGGAATGAAGCAGGCAGGCCGTCGGTCAGGAGCACGGGGAGGCAGAACAGACGGCGGCTGGGACAGGCGAGGGGTAGGGCTGGACATGGGCTACACACAAGGCTCGGAGGTCAGCCAGAGTCCAGCCAAACGAATGCCCAATGAGAGGGAAGGGCCAACGAGGGCAGGAGAGCCAAAAGGCATGCTGAAGCCAGGGCAAAAAGGACAAAAGGCAGGCTCGAGCCAGAGTAAGAAGCAGACCTCGAGCCTGGGTTAAAAGACAAGGTCGAAGGCTCCAAATTAGAAAGCCCTGACTCAAAAAGCCTGACTCACAAAAGCCCCAGAGCTTGTGGCACAGTTACTTTTTTGCTCCTGTCCCCTCCCAAAGTCTGTCTGCTGACATGATACCATTGGCCCAGTCCAGCATTCCACTACAGTCCATGGCTGAACTGCATTTTTCCATCTGACTGAAGAACCTCTCTGGAGGGTACAGTGTCCTTGTGGTCTCCTTCTGCCTGCTTATCCCATGTGAGATATGAAATGGTTGCCAGGCAAAGACTTTCCAGAGACAAGGCTTTCTCCCATCTTCTCCTAGCTGCCTCCTGGACATGGCACATGTTCAACACCTCCCCCACAGGCCTCTGACAACCAGTTCTGAGAGAGAATCAAAATTAAATTGGCTCCTCAAAACCCCATATGTACACTATACAAAGTGGTGACTCATTATTTCTTGAAGGTTTTCATTGCTGAGCTCTGAAGCTGCAAGATTAGGTTAGACACAACGAAGATAAATCTGCATTCAATTGAAAATCTGGGCATAAAAATATTAAATGCAGTGTACTGTAAAAACTTCTAAATTTTCACAAGAGAAATTCTACTAGTGAAATCTGATTTAGTGAAAGATATCCCTGCTCATTAGATTGGGCTTAGACTAAATGATGTTTAAAGGTTCCTTTCAAACAAAACCTTTTTATGATTCTACTAGAATTTGAAGGGTTTTTTGAAGACATTTCAGTATAATCAATTAGAGATAATTTACTATATGTAATTTAGGTGTCTACATGTTAGAGATGATTGGCCAGCTAGTTATTGAAACCCTATTTAACGTAAGTTGCCTATTTTGTGAAGAAAAGAGTTGGAAAAGCGTTATTGTCCATTGACAATTAAGAAGCCTAAGACTATGAACTGTAAAAAGTTCAAGACTAGTGACATAAATGAGCGAAACAATGCTGAAACCCAAGGTAACGGTGAGATCATTCTTTTCTACTTGATAGGGAGAGGTCACATTACAGGGGCTGCTTTGTCCATTGTTCTATGTATTGTGACAGCAAACCAAAAAGTGTAAATATGAATTTCTGTTTTTGCATAAATTATAACAGGACAACAAGGACAAAAGAAAATAACTATGCAGTAGGCAAGGAAATCATAATTAGGTACAGCATATGGGACAGAGTTGCAAGATAGAAAGAAGACAGAAATTGCAGAGCTCTTTTTGAAAAAGAAGGCCCCATAAATAAAAACAGATAGAGGATGATTGTTTTGGGGCTGAAAGGTCCATGGATTTAGATTGTGCAAAAAGCAAGGAGCAAAAGCTAGATTTCCCAATGCAAAATATTCAAGTAGAGAATGAAAGAAAGGTATAGCTATGTGAAAAATTGGAGATTGGTTAAAAATGTCTTGGTGTTTAGGTGAAGGGAAATATAAGTAGTAAGTGGAGATATAGAAAATTTTAAGAGAATTTGGCTGGATATCAACTGGAAGAATGACACTATGAGTAAGAAACAGATATGAAATTTACATTGGGATTATATCAAAATACATACAACTACACATGTATTTGTAGACACAAAAGAGAAGTATGGCTCCCCATGAAATAAATATTGCATCATCTAAATTGTACTTCAGAATTTTCTCCATGGTTTCAAGGGCTTTTTTCTTGTCTGTTTGTCTGAATTTTGGAGTAAACAGTTTGGTTTTTTCTAGTGTGCATAGTGAATAATAACATTGGGTAGGAAATTACTTCTATATTTCCTGAACGATTTTCTTGTTATTAATGATTGCTTTCCAAACTTATGTATTGCAATGCCCCACTGAACTCTGTGGATGCTTGCTCTAAGAGATTGTTATTACTATCTTAGCAAAAGCCTTTTTGTATACTGC